>NW_010394997.1:45959-95344 GCF_000710305.1 Buceros rhinoceros silvestris
GTTCCCAAAATCCATCTGGCCGTTGCTTGTCTCCTCGTCACAACAAGCATTCAAGGTGTTTTTTACACAAGTAGCCCTCTGAATGAAGAAAATAGGTGATTTTTTGCCCAAAAGTGTTGCAGGGCTTTTGTACACTTTTCCTGCAGCTGTGCTCAGCTTCTGTAGGCACTGAGCTGGCAGAGCTAAGGGTCGGTTTTAATTTGTTCCCTTTAACCTCCTCCCTCCTTAGGGAGCCTCTCTTTTTAAAAGTAAGTCACAAGCGATGATCTGGGAGAGACTGATACTCCCCACCTCTTCAATAGGTAAATTGCCCTTTTAGAAGAGTGATCCGTGCTCCTGTCCTCATTTTTCATATCTCACTTAAAAAAAGAAAAAAAGACAAGAAAAAAATAATCTTCCAGGGACTTTGACTTAAGCAAAGGCACTTTAGAGTCTTTTTCTAATGTCATTCTGAAGTTAAAAAACAATTTGACTTCAAGGGAGATACGGCCCAATTTTTTAAAAACTTAATAGGATTAGTCATGGGAACTATTTTTAGCAAAAGTTCAACTTTATCCATGTATTTTAATGTGGGAAAAGTGTGTCCTTTTCCCTCTGCTAATGTTTGATGTATTCCAGCCCTCCTGCGAGTGTGTTTGAGTATCTTAGGGGCTCTGGAGTGGAGGAGAACTTCCTCTCGGATTCTCTCTGTTTTCTTTCGTGAAAATGACATTCCTAAGCTGTTTCACTTTCTGACAGGAAATGGAGCCTTGCCAAAAATGATTAAAGTCCAAGAAAGCATAACAGTTCCAAAGCTGCAGCAGTTCTTTAGGAGTCCCGAGTTTGACATTGTGTCAAACAAACGTGAAATATTGTTTAATAAATTTGAATAATACAGGGAAAGGGAAAAATGGTTCTTGGCTTATGATGCTGGTGCTCTTTATTAAGTCAGTAAAGGACTTGCCTAGCTCTAATAAATTGAAATATATACATAAATATACTTGTGCGTGGATAACAGTTTAATATTGCAATATATAATGAACGGCGCACACGCACCCCCCACATGCAGACATTGATTTATACCTATGTACGACCATATATATATTGATAGGCGTGTGCAGACCCACTCACAAGTTGGTATATATTTATACATGGAATTACCATTTGCAGGCAACTCCTGTGCCTGCTTCGTATAAGGAATATCGTGAGTATTATATATAAGGTGTGGCATGACCGTATGACTTCATGAAAATACTAATCTAATGCTACATAAAATAGAATTTAATGGTTTCTCAATGGTTTTTAATTCAATCTTTGTTTAAAGACTGTATTGCGCGTCTTTACTCATTCTTGAGTAACACCTTGTCATGTAATCCCAGCGTTATTAGAAGGGCTGTGCTGAGGTTCTCTAAAAGGGGTGAGAATTATACAGCGCCCAACAGCCTGGCTCTGCCACCTCTTTGCGTTTAACAACTTCTTCTGCCCAAAGGGCTACCAGCCACTGCGAGTTTGACAGTTTTCAATATTGAGCGATTAGCACAACAGCCCCATGAAACTGAATCAGAATTCTAAGAAGTTCCAGTGCTGCCCAAGTGTGAGAAAGTCCTGTCAGGTTCCTATAGTCCTAACATTACTTCTCAGAACAACCCAAAACCTCTCAACGTTTGTAAGTGAGCTTCCGATTTGGTTTGGGTTTTGATTGTACGTGTTCACTGAAATCACATTTCTGAGTTCGCTCTGACCACAAGGCCAGGAATTTCTCGTTTTCCTCTTGGTTTTAATATGGAAGCTGAATTACATCATCACCAGATTCCAGGAGCTCTGAATTTCAAACTGAATCTAGTGACTCAAGGCTCAATAAAATCCAGACAGTTGGCAACTTTACTAGAAAACATAAGTTGCTTTGTTGGTTCTTGCAAGAAAATCCCACTTGTTTCCTCTCCGCCAGGTGCATTGCTTCTCCACCAAAATTCATCAAATATTCAAGAACTTAGAATAAAAATGTTCCACTGACACAGCCTCAAACACAAAACATTCTTTAAGTGAGATGCATTTCACAGCAGTGCTTATAGGTAAGGTTTCTATTTTTCATTCCTGGTACAGTAGTGTTATTCGTGTAAAGGGAGTCATCTTTATCAGTTTTCTAATGGCATTTGAGATTTCGCATCTCAGATGTGAAATCCCGGTGAAGTTGAGCCGGGACTGTTCATTCAACAAGGACAGCAATTCACAGCCACTTTTCAGACAAGCTAAATTGATCAGACAAGTCAGTCAATGTCATTGAGCACTATTTGTCACTTCATAAGCAGCTACAATCTGCTGTTCTATAAATGCAGAAGGACCTTCGAATAAATCACATCAGCCAGTGGGAGTAGATAGTATCCCTTCATCCATAATTGGTGCGGTCTTCTCCTGTCACATTCACTCATTCCCCATGATTCCAGCGTGGATTGACACTGACAAAGAAAGAGCAGCCGCTGTCAAAGGCGCTGGAGCCTGTCTGCTGCTCTGCTCTCCCCGCTAATAGATAGCTATCATAATATTGCATTAACATCACAGAAAATCAGACTTATAACTCCACTATCTGCGCATATCGATGACATATGTGGGGGACTCTCTCTTAGGTTACGGGGAAAGCTGATTGATGCAAAAGGAAATCTTCTGACTAAACCGCTTACCGAATCCATCAGCGGGAGGAATATTTACTGCTGTGTGCGCTGCTGCTAATTTCACAGCAAAAAAATAATAAAGAAACGAGGGGAACATGATGATTTGTGGTAACCAACCCTTCTGGATATTCGTTAATTGTTATTCTCTGCTGGTGCAGGGATACGTTGTGGGCTTCATTCCTGTGAAGTGATTGTATGGTTATATACTTACCAAAATAATTAAGGGAACGGAACACGTTGAAAAAATATTAATGACCGTTTAACACACAAAAAAGCTTCCAAAACTTTTTTCTGGTTCTGTGCTTGGCAAAAAGTGTTTTCCAAGTGAACGGATGAAATTAGCAGAGAATATTTATGGAAAGGTGTGCCAGGCTGCAAACTTTTTTTCCTAGAGAAACGCTGGACAGTTTCTACCAGGAATATGTTAGATTAATCAGCTTGCTCGACCCTGGCAAGAAATCACGGTGGAATACCCAAACTGCTGTGTAGTCACATGTAAATCTCTCTGACAACCTGGAGGCACGGATCATTTGCTGAGTGTTTGGTTCCAACAACGTGCTCGTGGAGGAAAATACCTTGTTTGCTTGTACTGAGATTGTAGCTGAATATGTAATTGCTGAGAACGGAGCTCTGGGATGCCAGGTCTCCGGGATGGAGATCTGGATCCATTCTCTTTATTTTCAGAGAGAAAAAGTCTTCAGTCAGTTAAGCAAGGCTTCGTGTTGCTTGTCGTGTGGGAAAGAAGTGAAATGCCTGGGTCTAAAGGTGCTTGGTGTAAATGTCATGTTCCTGGCTGCAGTCTTCGCTGGGCCCGAAGGCAAGGACTAATATCAAATGATTCTTACAGTTTTCAGCCCGGGACGTCTCCTGACCCGTGTGCACAGATGATGAGCAATTTTCCTTTCAGTATTGGCTGCTTTGTCTCCTGGTGCAGAAGTTGTCCTGAAAGCGTGCCAGAAACCTAAGTCATAGGTAAGCAGTAGAAATTATTTTATCTATCAGAGACTTAGTTCTGTTAATATTCATATAAATTCCATTATAAATACACCCGAGGTTCAAAGCAAAATTCAAAGCAGTAGATCATGAAAGTATTCCTCACTAAATGCGAGACTTTGACTTGTTTTTAAAGGAACATAATAGAAACGTTAGGCCTGAAAACCAAAATGTGAGACAAATCGACGTGCAGCAGAGAACTGAGCAGCATCCAGAGGAGGCAGCTTACACAGGAGCGCATTCATTGTCAACATCTGATACTGAAAAGGTCAATAGTTAATTAAATAATCCATCACCTTAGGATAGAGAACAGTCCTCACTTCTGACAATCAATGACAGAAATATTAAAAGGTCAGAAAATGAGTTACTATATATTGTGTTTTCTTACTGTGCATTATAAAGATGTGACTTGGGTTGAGCGGCACGGGCATGAAGACAGGTGGGAAGAAATATGAGCTGTTGCCCATATATTTCTCCTTTACCAGGCTCATGTGTGTGTGGCCTTCTGCAATGATGCGCCTCAGAGAGGTGGTAAACTTTTAGAACGACAATTTAAGGCTTTATCACAGAATTGCTAACACCCTTTGTTTAACCATCGGGGTGTTTGGGGGAGCATCTTTCTGCTGTGCTGCTGGAGGTTGCACTGCAATAAACCGGGGGAACGTTCTGCTGTTCAGGTTTTGTTTAGAGAGGGGGAGAGTTACTTTAGGAGCAGTTTTTCTGTGCCTGTTTTCTGGACGCAGTGAGAATGGGTTTGGTGGGGTAAGCGAAGCCCCCTCACCGGCTTCTGCTTGCACCGTTCTGCCAGTGCAGAAACTGCACCCGGTTCCAGGGTTATCCTTACCAATAATTGCGTTACTTAGTACAGGGACGTGTTTTGAGCATTGAGTATACAGAAATAATTTAAGTCAAATACAGTAATGGTGTCGCCATGAGTATTTTTTGCTTTTCTGCCCATCGTAGGCTCTTCTCTTGCAGAAACCTTTCTCTCCCTGGTTGCGGGGCTGTTCCCACATTGCGTTTGTCAGATGATGAGTGTCAGCGGCTCGGTGTGTTTTTCCATTCTGTTCTCTAGACTGGCTGAAGTTTTGTGGAGATTGTGCTTTATATAAGGGGCGAAACAACTGACTCGTGTTTCTGTGCCCACTGCGGCTGTAGAGGGCTCCCTTGGGTGATGCCTTCCTTGTGCCATCCAGCAGCTCTGTTGTCCTTGCCGTGCTCACCCTCCTCCTGCTGCCTAAAGGAAGGGCTATGAAAGCACCGTAACAGGGATCTGCTTCCCTTTATCATTACTATCAGTGTGGACCAAACACATATTTATTAACAGCCCCTTTGTATCTAAATTGTCTAAATTTTACTTTCCAGGTACGTAGCTTCTACCCTGAGTGTGTAAAAGTCATAGTGCTGAATTCTGGTGAGTGTTATATGATTATTTTATCTCTCGCTATAAAGCGTCTTGAAAGACTTTGTATGGGAGGCAATATAAAAATAAATTGAATTGAACTATGGCTTCACCTTCCTGCTTTTTTAGCGCAGAAACCTTTAGCGCAAAAACTGCAATATAACGACAAAGGAGGAGATTAAGACTGTGTCATGAAAGAGGTGACGCCGGATGACAGGTCCGACCCTGCGTGAGCCGTTTGGTGGCTTAGCAATCGGCTGTGTATTAATTAGATTTTAAGCATGTTCACAACTGGGAAAAAGCCTGTTTGTATTTTCAGTGGGAAGGTTATTTTAAGCCGTGAGAAAGGTATTAGATATTATCTGCTATGGTGTATTTATATAAACAAAGCTCTACCTGATGGTTGTGCAAACATCTGTTCCGTTCTTACCCAACGTTGCACGGTTCATTAAAACTTCCCCTGTTGGCCTCTGAAAGGCTGGTTCTGGAAGCACATAATCTTACTTACAGAATCCACAATTGCAATAATTTGTCTTTTAAAAGAAAATAATCTTAGCTTAGGGTAATGAGTTTGGGGTTTTTTTTTCCTCCCCCTGTAGAAATAGGATTTTATGTTTTACAACGTAGGCTCAATAAATTACATTAATAAATGACTCCTGGTTCATGAGAAGTGCTGTATTTTGACAATATCAGCCAACCTTTCCATTTGTTTAAGCAGGAAAAGTGGGGAGCCAAAATAAAGCTGTTACACAAGAAATCTCAAGAATGTTTACGAAACTCTGCTCTAGCTACATTTATTAGGAGTTGAAACATAGTCCTAATTTGTCATGCAGAATTCCAGGGGAGTGAGTAATTTCTAGAGCTTCTCTAAATGCCAGGACTTAATATTTTTCTCTAGCAATTTGTTTGTAAACATGGGGTAAATTGTATAGGTTGAATGTGACAAAAAGGTATCCAGGATTCGTCATCTTGTGCTAACAGCTGTTGGGTTTATTTTACAGCATCTCATGGGGTTTTTCAGATAAATGCGCTGTTGATGGCAAGTGAAAGCACCCCAAGGATCTCGGATGGTGGGCATGCACAAAGTTTAACTGCGGAAAGCTGTTTGTCTGGGGTTTGATCTCCAGTGGGTCAGCTCCCCTGGGTCGCTGCAGTTCCCACCAGGGTGTCCGTGTGTCACCTTCAGACAGACCCACACTGAACAGGAGGCAGAATCCAGGTGAGGTGGTAATCTCCCTCCGGGCAAGGATGTTTCTAGCATCATTTTTCTGATGTGAAGAGGGGAAGCGCAGCTTCCCAAGGAACATTTTTAAGAGAATGGAATAAATGATTTTTACTTGTCAAATTCTTATTGCTGCAGGAACTCAGAATATTTGTTCCCTCTCTCCCACTTCTCTTTCTCATCTTGACAGACTGTAGCTGTGGGCTTTGGTTTAGTGCTCTGAGGCTACACACGTATTAGTGAGCAGAGAGCAGTTTGGATGGATCTGAAGAGGAGAGTAGCTGGTGCTGAGGACCTCAAACCTACCAGGTTTATGTTTTAGGGTTAGCCTTGGACTGAGAATAGCGTGGCCCCATGACTCCTTGTTAGTGATCGGACTACATCAGGTCTGCCCTTGGTGTGCACCTCTATTCTAGTGCTGTTTGAAAGGCAGTCAGTGCGTGGTTTCCAGATAGCTCTTTGCAGTGGCTCCTGGTGTGGTGGGTACCAGAGACTGAGATGTATCTTTCAGAAGTTCACTCTGGACTCAAGTGAAAATGCCTGAAGAAACACACCTGATTGTTAGATGATGTTTCATGGTCCTTCCTTGCAAAACGTGATGAATCACATTCTGGGGACCCAATAAGACGATTCTAGTATGTTTGCTGAAGATATCTTCCATACCCTCATTCACTCTTTACGCAGTGGGCAGGTGAACATCTCCACAAGCATCACCAATGTTCTGTAACTGCATCCCTAGGCTCAGCATGAGTTCACTAGTAATCCCAGAAACCAAGGGCAATTTGTGGAGACTCTGAGGCAGGTATTGCCTTGGGTGGGACATGAATCTGCCTCCACTAGACTGTGCGTTCTCATATCCTTTCAGAGGTTTTTCATGCCTTTGAATAATGTGGCAGCAACCAATCATCTGAAGCAGTACCTCAGTTCTCATGGTCTCCTGCTCACCAGATCGATTACACCATGGCAGACAAACACAGGAGAAGTCATTGTCTGAGGGGAAAACCCACTCGTTTCTCACTGCATTCCCAACCTCTTCAGAACCTCTGCCAGCATGTTAACGCCGATAACATTTGAAGATACTGCTTTAATGAACCGAAGGCCTTGCTCGCAAGGCCACGTTGTCTGAAGTTCTCCCATCCCTCATTTGAATCCAGCGTAATTAGTACAACCACAGACTTTGTTGTTAAACGTGCTGAAGTATAATGGCTGCTATTACAGCAGCTTGCAGGAACAAAGATATATGATATTGAACAATATGTCAAGGAAAAAATAAACATGTTTCATTTCTTCATTAGATAATGTTTATTTATAGCACAATATATATCTACCTCCACTGTACCATTAAAGTTTTGACTGCTTTTTAACTATAAAATTTGATATTGTTGTGGCAGCTGCACTACTCAAATGATTGCTATAGTACAGCTGTTATCAAAGAGTAAGATTTATAGCCACGCTACATGGTGTAAAGATATGTGCATATTTACTTTGTGTTTTACTACTTGTGTCCTATGTTTTAATGACACAAGGTGAGATGAAATAGTGAAACAATAAACTCTTTCGCTGCGGCAAAAGCGAATGGCACAATTTGTTTAAAGTTTGGTGTTTAATTTTCTATTGTGCCAACAATAAAAAAATGATCTTTGATAGGTTGCTTACTTAGATAGAGTTTAGCAGTGATCTTAGAGGGGTTTTGAACTGCTTTTACTTTCTAGAGAAGTTTTCTGGAATGGAAGTGCGAACCACACGCTGGATGAAACATCTCAGGCTATGTTATACCCCAGGTAAAGACCAATATTTTAACCCTTGGTTAGATTGTTAGACGACAATGAGGGGCAGCTTCCCACACGGGGGCTTTTCTAGGAAACTTATTAGATGTGTGTGTGAAAAGGACACCAATACCCACTTTTATGAGGCTGCTGTCCCGCGTGGCCAGATTGCAACCACTGCCTGAGCCCTACACCAGGTATGAAAACCGGGCTCAGGAGACCTCTCAGTAAGACAAGGGATTTTAAAGACTGTCCAGCTCACTGCCCAGATCCTGACCACCACAAACCCATTTACAAGCCAGTGTTGGGCGCTCTCGCTCAAACCTTTGAGCTGACTCCCGGGGTGTTCTCCGTAGGATGAAAGGTTTATAACCGCAGTACAAAGCATTTGCAGGGAGGTACCCTCAGCTGCCATTTCAAATTTGTCAGTGACCAATGGCTTTCTAGATATCCTCCCTAGTTTTCCACTAATTGGATCTCGCGCAACAAGGACTGTCTAATCAAAAGGGCCTGCGAGCAGAATTAGATGATCTCATGAAGGGTGAGGTATTTCAGCAGAAATAACCTGATATATGTCGAGTGCAATGTATAGTCCTCTGCGTAAGAGCAGAATTTAACTCGGGTGTTCTCCGAAACTCCAAAACCAGAAGGGAACAAAAGGAGAAATTAAATTACAGTGGAATAATAAATGATTTGCTTTACACTTGTATTAATTTCTGTGATGTGCTCTGGGTACCTTTTTTTGGTTGGTGTTGAGTTCAGTCCTGTCCAGGGCAAATTCAATCGTGTTGCACTGGTTGGGAGGGAGGGAAGTGGTTGCAGTAAGGCAGTGTTCCTTGATGCTAGTCTGCTTTCGGATGAGTTGATCATGTTGTGTTTCCTACCAAACTGTTCTCTGTGTTAAATCTATTGCATTTTTCTGTTGTTGCTCTTTTTGCTTTGTCGGAAGCAGAGGAATGTTAACTACTGCAACTTGCTTATCCTCTTTCCTTTGAGCTTACTTTTGCCTGTCACCTCGAATTTTTCCAGTGCCTGTACCATGTGCGTGTACATCGCACTTGGAAAATATTTGAACGAAATCAAGAGAGCGTTTGAGATCCATCCAGCTGCAAGAGGAGAGCTCTGTGGTGCCTCTCTCTGCTGAGCACTGGGCAACTCGATGTTAACAGGCTCTTGCTGAAGATGTAGCCTGCACATCACAGGACAGGAACGCGAGGGCTCTGCCAGGTTTTAATGCATCGCACCGCCTACTTTCACTTGGTGAGCAAAGTAACTCGTCATGCTATGTTACATTTTGTTTTCTTAGCTCGACGTACCATTTTCTGCCCCTGCATACACGCACACTTTGAAAGCTATGTAAAAATGTTGTGAAAACAGGCTTTCTCATGAGGTCTCCTTTCCTTCCTGGATTTTCTCATGTCATAAATCCAAGAATAGCCTTTTGTCTTGGTATTTTGGTATTTCTTTTTTTCTGGCACAGAACAAAAGACTATGACAAATTTTTTTAAAAAAACTCCATGTTTTGTAAAAGATTTGGCTCAAGGTTCCGCCTGAGGTTTGAGAAAAGCTTCAGGCTTCCTATTATTTTACCCAGTCATCCCCTACCATGGACTTATTTTTCCTTAGGGTGATGGCTTGTAGAATTTATTTAAGTATTACTTCGTATCAAAACTTTGACCAACTCCTTGGTGATCACTGGAGTCCCTAAGCACAGGCTGTATGGGGAACTTACAGACTGAGTTAATATGCAAATTACTGTTAATAAGGCAAACGGGCTACTAGTAAAGCAGATCTGGCAACTGAGATGACATTAGGTAAATGCGATAATTAATAAACTGGAAATTTGGATGGGTCGCCAGAAGAGAAAATTCACGGGTTTAGCTATGCTTGATCGATAGCTGCTGCCTTTGCCCGTTTCAGTTGAAGCGGGATCAGTTCACCCACCTTTGGCACCGGACAAAGATGACACACGAAAAACACACTGCCCAGGCTAGTCAGATGTGCTACGCGGTATCTGACCTACCAGTTTCAACCGGCTGCTGCAGAGGTAGGTCTCTCCCAGTGTAGAGACCAACTCTGTAGGTGTGGAGACCAGTACTTCAGATGAATTTACCTTAAAAGAGCTAAGTGTCAGTTTTCAGTGCTTTCACTGCTTTTTTTTTTTTCCCCTTCTACCGTGCCAAATACTACTGAAGATCAGATTTTGCAATTACAGAGTAACCACATCCTAATCCTGGGTTTTCCTGCTATTCAGTAACAATTTTTCTGTTGTCGGTTGTATTGCTTTAATTCATTTTGTCTTAACTCTTTAACTACATTTAAGAGAAGGTAAATGCCTAGAAATTTTCCCTTCTGTTCATATGGGGAGTTCTTCCACTGACCAGACGTTAACAGTAAGTTTAATATTATAATGTTACAGAAATATTCTTTAAGTATATTAAGTGCGTGACTGTTCAAGGTTCAGGAAACAGAAATGAGAACTAGTAGCTCCGCTCTAAGGGCTTCTGCATCATCTGTTGAGTCCATTTGCCTTATTTAAAAAAGACAGGAAAAAATAAAAAAAGAGGCAATAAAAAAGATAGAAAATAAGTAGCAGAAAAACACACTGAAATAACACACCCACTAAAATAATGAAGCCATAAACACAAGGAAAATTTGTGTTAAGGCTACAAAAATACTTTACCTCAGTTCCCTTGGGGCTAGTCTTTACAAGACACATGGCCCTTTTCACTTTATGAGAAGAATCCAAGACGCTAAGCTGTGTTTCCAAGGCTGGGCAATACTCTAAGAAAATATTGCAAGCCTGCTATGTCTGGTCTAACCCAAGACTCTGAGCCCGTGTTCAAAAGAACTTTACAAGCAAATTCTGGAGCATATGCTTGACTTGAAGCATATTTATTATCCAGCTGATGATGTACCCCGGTCCTTTAGCTGATGCATCATAGAGCTGATGCCTTGATGTGGGACCATCCCAGAGCCGTCATTTTAAAACTCAGATGTTCAGTATCTCAGCGGTGTGACTGATTTTTGAGATTGAACAAACCCAAACCTCACAAAGCAATTATTTTCCAGTCTTTCTTGGGTGCCATGTCACTGTTTGATACTTTGCAAATATATTACTACACTCTAAGAACTTCATCTTTACCATTTCTTTGCTTCGTTGTTTTCCAAGCAATAAAAGAAGCCCACTTCTTGCTCCCACATGCTGGTGAGGTGATGCAGAAATATTTATGGAATTAACACTAATTCTGGTTTGTATCCAATGAAGCTGAAGTGATCCAGTCTTAATTGCCAGACAAAGATAGATCTGTCTTAATAATATTTATGTTATTGTTGCGTTCTAGGTCTTAGAAGTCCTTTCCAGTGTCAGACAAAATCAGTATTTCCTGTGCCTGAAGTCAATGAAACTATTTGTGTGAGTGTGTACTGCTGACTACGAACAGCAGTTGTATATTTTAGCGGTTATGGCTTTATTTTTTAACCATAAGTACTCTGACATCTCAGCAAGTGCCAGATTTTCAGCAGGGCTTGAAACTTGGTGCCTTCAATTCTAAATCTCGTGGCTGGGTTTTTTTACTGAGCTGAACACCCAAAACACACTCAGCGAGCTGAGCTCTGTGCCGAAAAGGGAAGCGAGGCCTTGGGGAAATCTGGCTGTGTGCCTTTGGCAGCCTCGCAGTGGCTGATGAACCACCGGTTGACGGTGTTATCCCTCCACAGGCTTCCACCAGCGCTGCGAGGGGTAGCGATGTTCTGCTGTGCGTGAAAGCAGCACACGGTTTTTGTCTTTCAGGATGGCTCAGTGATGACTATGTGGGTGGCATGAGGAGAAAATTTGAATGTTTTTTAGGAAGTCTCTCTTCATGTGCCACATTAGACAGGACTCTAGCATTATTTGATAAAGCAAATCTCGTCATCTCTTTGAACAAAGTGCTTCTGTGACAGGCTCATTGCAGATAAATAATGCTAGGCTTGTGTTCAAAACCGTCAAGAGGGGGCTGGATACAGCTGTAGAGGAGATACAATCCTGATCTCACCAAACCTCAATCTTCCCCTTAATGTGACTGGCAGAACGTGTTGTATCAACACCACAGTCCTTCGGGTCCACCCCCCCCCGCCCCGTGTCCTCCCTACGACTGAAAATGTTTCACCTTTTTAGGACCTAATGAGGTGAATGAACCTTTTTGACTAATTTCCTTAGAGGTTCAAAATGAAAGTTGTTTTGTCTTTTTAATCAGTGCAGCAAAGCTATTACTAAGCTGAACTGAGGTTTTCCTTCATTATGTTACGATCCATAAGAGAGGAGAAAAGCTTTCAAATTATGTCTGTGGACTCTTACATTAGTGACAATATTGAATACATACCATTATGAAAAAAACATTTATAACCTCTTAAATTTACTTTACTATATCTGATCTGGCATTTGCTGCCTCTATGCTGGTGTCCATATGTGTGTGTTATAGTTCTCTGTGCGTGTGTTGTATGGAAGGAGGAAGTGGACTGACCAACTACAGCCATCAGAAATGAACGTGATATAATACCAGCTTGCTTCAATGCATTTCTCTGTGTCCAGAAACAGTCTCTTTTCCATCAGGGCCTCTAAGCCTGTTCCGTTTTTCTAGAGCTTCATTCTCACCCTGAAAGAGGGGTGAAGGGCCTAGAAATTTACCTCATCACAGGTGATTTGGGAAATATTTTGGGTTTTGCTTTCAGTTTTCTGTAATTGTTCTTTTTTCTGTTTTTTTTTTTTCCCCATGTATGTTTTTCTTTATTCATTTTGTTTTTCTTCCATAGGTTACGTAGGATGGGAGGAAGTCTGCCTCAGACATGGGCAAGTGTCCTTGCTACACGCGAAAGGACGGTCTGTTGTGCAGGCAGCAGGTAAGGTGATCCCTTGCTTGATGTGCAGAGGGATATCCAGTATCACGTGGGTCAAGGGGCCGCGTGTCCAACTTGTCAAGTTTGTCATCCATTCTGTCACTCCGGAGCACAGTGTTCACTGCCCCTTCTACACTGTAGGATTTCTACCAGAGATTTAAAAGATGCCACTTCTCTACCCCTGCAACAAAGCCTAGTGCAAATGCTAAGTCCCAACTCAGAGATGTCTTCTGCCGAGGGAAAAAAAAAAGTTATAAACGAAAGTTCTTTCTTAACACATAAGCATTTTCTGCCTTTTCTTTACTGTCATTTAGCTCTAATATTTTTCTACCTGAAGTGACCACTCAAACTAATGTGTAAGAAAATAAATCATGTTTGTGTCAGTTTTTTTATCTGCTATTCCACGGTCTGCAGCTTTCTTAACAGGCACGTGAAGATAATTTAAAATCTTGATCATTTTCAGGAGGTGCTTGAAGTATGTATCAGTTGTCAATATCTTACCAAAATACCTTGTTTCTGGTCATACAAAACTCTTGACAGTTTTTTCGGTGAGTCACAGATGAAATCCTAGATACTGCCTTAAATTAACATTTTTTTTAAAAGTTGAATTATTTATTCTTCCACAAAAATTAACATTTATGAATGAGCACATAATTTTCTAAATATCTCATGTGTTTTCTTATTCCTAATGTACTGGTTGTCAGTGTGATGGAATTTAAAATAAACTTTTCTGGGTTTGCTGGAATGTTTGCACGTTCTCGGTCATGTC
The DNA here is from genome assembly GCF_000710305.1 of Buceros rhinoceros silvestris. Lineage (NCBI taxonomy): Eukaryota > Metazoa > Chordata > Aves > Bucerotiformes > Bucerotidae > Buceros > Buceros rhinoceros. The sequence continues at coordinate 59,638 of NW_010394997.1, forward strand.
AGTTCTAGAGAACGTGAGAACTGGCGTTTGAAGGAAGGACGGCTTAATACATTGCAGGGTGCACCTTGACAGAGGTATTACTGCAGGTTTACTCCACGTGGAATCTCTGTATTTTTTATGACACGTACAGTAGGTCGTAACGCCGTACTGGCTATCATATATAACATCAAAGAGCTAAGTGAGTGTAAAGGTATGTTGTATTTCTTCAGTTCTCATCAAAAAAGTCCTTTTCAATCTCGGATACCTCCTGCTTAAAATCTTGAGCTCTTATTGTATCTTTATTTGCAGCTTTTCTGTGTAAAAATAATACTTATAACATGGAAATGGAAGAACTAGGTTATCATTTTTGGTTTTGTTATAGTTTTAAGTTATTTAACTCTTAGGTGTCCTTGGGAAGTGGACAAAAGTCTGCCAAATTAAGCTAAGTTCTCAGGGCATCCTCAGCTTGCTTTCCTCCCTGTCGTGAAATTCTTTTCTTAAATTGGACTGCTTCCCAGAGGCACCGTGAAATTTTCCCCTACTGAGACAATGCCCCACAGCAGATGTGCCAACGTCTTCTGAGATGACTCCTGTGCCAGGATTGCAGCCTCTGCTGAGCACGTTGACAGGGGTTCCTGTGGACAGGCCCAAGCAAGGCAGATACAAGCCAGGAGTGACATGGAAACTGTGTAGATGGTTTCACATGGTACATGAACCCAGGGTTGCCTGCGGTTCAGGTAGGTCCTCCTGAGGAGGAGGGCTTGCTCTCCTGATCTTAGTGCCATCGTCTGTAGCTGCACAACTTCTGAGCAGTTTGAAGTATGGGTAGCCTTGAGCGTCTGTCTCCTTTAGAAAGGTCACCTAAATGAAGGAGTTTGGACTGAGGTTTGAGCTGAGGTTTGCTAAGCTGTGATGTACACTTACGGCAGAGGTGGGGACAAGCCTGGATCAGTCTGGTGTATTTTCCGTTCCCTTCAGAGGTGACCCCATAATCTCCCCAGCAGAGGAATGATCAGGCTGCCCTCCCCAAAAGCAAAAAAAGGGAATGATTGTCCAACCTTTGCACATCCTGATGAGTAGTAACTATTAGCTGGCAAAATGTGTTAGGATCTGAGGGAGATTTTGTTTGACAAAATAGTTTAAAATCATGCTTGCAACCGAAACCAGCTGCTGCAGATATTAGCTTTTGCAGTAATGTAATTCTAATATCCTTTACACTTTCTACGGTGCTGCTTCTAGCAAGGCAAATGACTTTCCTAAATTTATTTTTGCACAGCGTATCTGAAAAGTGCCCATCTCTGAGGTGGACAGATGCCAATGGGTACATAACATATTGTGTAACATATTTCGACTCGGGGCTCAGAAATGCCATAGGATCCACAGTATCCTTGAAGAACAGACAGGACCTCAGCTTCTGATGTGTCACTCGAACGATAGGTTGTATATGACACATAGGTTGCTTTATACCACTCTGTAATTTGGTGTGCTTATGCAAAGAAGTGCGTGTGGGATCGATGGCATATGGTATATTAAGAAAGAATAACACCAGATTTAAAAAAAAAAATAAGTATTCATCCATTAAATGGTGTAAATTAAAGTAAGCTGTCAAAATGACAGCACAATAATGCCATCTTTGCAATATCACATACTGCAGCATGGTTAAATCATATCACTTTTGTGGAAGAATTACAGATGAGATCCAAGAAAAAATTGCTTTTGAAATGCAATTCTTTGTTAGTTAAGAATCATCGTTGCTAGCCAGGATCCCCTACAAACACATAAAGCACAGAGTAACCGTAATAAATCATGATAATTTATATCACAGCTAATTCTGGGGAAGTAGCATCAGGGGTTATACTTCAGATACACTTCATATTACTCAAAGTGTAATTATTTTCATTAAAATATAAAATTGCTTACAGCCGATTTGCTTGAAACACACAGCGTTGCACATTTAACCATGTCGACAACAGGGCCACGAGAGTTCAAAACAAGTAAAGCCAAGTGTTAAATAACAGCACTTGACTCATACTTTTATACTTTTTAATTACATATCTGTGCAGACACAATCAATGTACTTTAATATTCTGTTTTAGTGAAACATTGGACTAGCTTTTCCAATCATCATCGTGTTGATTAAAAGTCAATGTCAAAAATAAACTTGAGAAAATACTGTTAGGCCCCTGTAAGAACCAGCCTCTCCAATGGTTTGTGCATGTCAAGAGGGTAAATTTTATTTCAGGAGGAGAGAAGGAAGTGCTTCAAGTTTGTGAGAAGGTGAGCGGTAGAAGGCTGAAGAGTCTGAGTGTTTTCAAGTGTAATAATTTATAACACCACTCTTGCTCTAGTGCCTTTCTCTAACAATCTCAATGAGTTCTACAAACAGTAATTAATTACCCCAACACCTCCACGAGGTAAATACAGGCAGTATGAGGTGCTCTTCATCCAGCCGTGGAGCAGAGCAGCCCTTTGAACCCCTGGGAGATACAGGGGCTGCTGGAGAAATTCCCTCTTCCACCGTTAGTTTTGAACAGCCTGTGACGGCACATAGAATCCGTGCCTCATAGTGACATAGTGGGTTCAATTTATTGCTGGTTATCTGATTTTGCTGTTTATATGATTGTCAGTGCAGCAGAGGTGCTAATGTGAGAGCAGTGCAGCGGTAAGTCAGACCTACCCTACCCCATGGTCATGCTGTTGATGGTAGGGTTTCGTCTGTCTCTTCTAAATTTATTTATTTAAAACAAAACAAAACAAAAAAAACAGGCGGATAAAACCCACTCACTGGAGCTGGAGTTGTGCTAATTACCCCTTCTGTTGCATTCTAAACATTTACTCCTTGAAAGAAACCCACAGAAGTAATGCAAGACCACCTCTGTGCCTCCTGGCGTCATTTCTAGTAGCAGCATCTTGGGAAAAAAGTGTGGTAGAGGCAGAACAGAAAATTTTATGGTCGTGTTGAAAAAGGAAAGATGAGCTTTATCTTTTCACTCACTTTCCAGAGAAAGAAAGGGGGACTTTTCAGTTGTGCAAATGGCTCCTGAAGTCAGTGCGAATATGTGGAACTTGACTCTAGCCCGTATTTTCTATAGTTTCACTAGAAATAATTCTAAAAACCTCCCGTGGCACTTTTCTTTATGTCAGTTCCTGTCAGTCGTTACAGATACCATCAACACCCTGCAAATCTTTGTCTATAACAAAATTCTGTATTCAGAAGGGATGAAGGACCCAGGCAGGTGGGCTGAGAGCTCTTCTCTTGAAGGCGTTTTTCCAGATGGCTTTTCCAGCAGCTGTTTCCCGTGGCAGTTCCAGGTGAGTGGTGAAATCCTTTTGAACTGTTTCCTATATTTTGTGGTGCTTTTGGTGTCTTTCGCATATTGCACCTCAAATTTTCATTTAGTCTAAGACAACTCCATCTTTTCTAAGTCAGGTAGAAGTGACTCCCCAGAGTATTGTAATACCATAGTCCTTTTTGCCTTATTTCTTTTTAAATGGAGAAAATAACTTTCTCCTGAAGTCCCAGTTATTTCCATGATGCCAATAATGGAGGAACTGGTAGTCTTTGTCTTTATTGTACATCATCACAAACTGGGGAGCACTAGTAATGTTGTACTTAGGGAACTAAGACACAGAGATTAGGGCTAAATCTCAGGGCTTAGTTTTCAAAATACTAAACTTTTTGACGTGTAACTGCCGACGTCAGCAGCCAAAGCAGTTTCCCCCAGGATTCTCATGCCTGTTGTGCAACATTGCATTGAGAATGACACTCAACAATCGTCCTAGGAATTGCAGAGAAAAAACGATCTTTAGGCAGGAAAGGTCATGAAAACTCTCTGGTCTTATGAATAAGGGATCGTTATGGAAGTGAAAAAGACGTGTACAAACTTAGCAGTGCGATAAGGGGGTTGAACTCTAGCGTTAAGACAGGGCAGTTGGCTGCCATCACTGTTTCCTGGCTATTTGGTAGCGAGCTCAAGCTGAAAACACCTCTTGTGCCATGTCCCAGAAGGGAAGAGCCCCAGCTGAGCACTGTGGTGCTGATGGGACCTGTGCTCACCTCCTGTGGTTCTGCTCCAACGAAAAACAAGCTTGAGGAGAGTTCAAACATCTGTGCAAATGGCTGACAGCTTTCCTAGGGGATCATGACAGTCTCAGCGAGGCCTAAATCCAAAAGATAAAACTCTAAATATTCTCATGATCTTTAAGGAATTTCCCAGGTCTTCTGATAGAACAAACCAGACCAGCACCTCCTGCGCCACGAACATCCTCTGTGCTGCCCATGGACTGGGTTGGCAAAAACGTACTAAATAGAAGATAAATATCTTTAGTTATTTTTTCTATTCCTACTATTTCCCCTCTTGGTTTTATTCCTCAATTTACACAGCTAGCAGTGACTTTGCTGAAGACATCACAATCCTTCAGTTGTATGATCAGTAGGTGAACTTTAGATCCTGTGATGAACTGGAACCATCCCTTCTCAGGCACGAAAGGACATTTGTGTCCTGTGTCCTGTCGCTTATATGTAAAAAAAATGTGCATTTCTTTGTTCCTTCCTCCATTTTTTATTTTTAGAACCTACATAATGAGATACAAAAACAGAAGGGAACAGGTAGAAGAGTGGAAAGGAGTTGAATTGAGATTGTACGAGATACCAGCAATCTCCACAGGAATGTAACTTTTTTAGTTCGAGATGACATTTAAATTGCATTTTGTGCTGGAAAGAAAAGTCAGTGGGAGAAGAGGAACATCAAATGAAATAGTGGCACATGTGGTGAGTCACATTTGCTATTATTTTGTAAGTATTATAAAAATATATCAGGTTTTATTGGAATTGACAGAAAATTATTAAAAGTTTGAGGTAAAATTTTCCTTTGGTAAACGGTACCTTACAGATGGCACATCAGAGAAAATTCTTTTCCTGTTAAGAAATGAAAACAGTTCCGGGAACACGGCAGCATCAATATAATAATAGTTGACAGGTACAGTGGCTGTGAACAAACACCCATATCGTGGTATCTGAGATACCATATTTTCCCCACTAAAATTAAACTAGGAGATATCTTTGACAATGCTATGTTAATTATGTGCCAGCGTTCGCTTCACTTTGGCTTAATACTGCTTTAATTCCCTCGCTAGCTGGTCGTCTTTGAGTTCGGCAGGGGTGTTTGGTTAGAAACCTCTGTCCGCCTCAAGCAGAGCTGCAGCAACTGCTGAGGGTAAGTTGCCCGCAGGTAGGAAAGTGAGATACAACCCTGTAGTAAGTGCTGCTTGACCCGTGTGTTTGTGGTGACAGCTGTGCTCTTTATTTTCACTGCATTTAAACCCCAGTTATGGTCTATGCCTCATGTGGCAACGTCCAGGAAGGATTAAGCATTTTTGAAATTAACTGCATGGATTTGGGGCAAAAGGAGTTTTATGATGATCATTCCTTTGAGGATGAAACCAAAGTGATAGTAAAATTGATGAAGTCTTAACATAAAATACTGGCCAAAAAAAAAAAAAGTTATCAGTCTGTTGCATTTGTCAAAACATCTTTATTAAATTGTTATTTGAAGTAATAACAACTACAATTTATATTGCATTTTCATACACAGTAGAGAATTAGACAAAATATGTGCCAATAAGTGCCACTTCAAGTATGGTGATGAATTCTATGATAAATTAATACCTGTGCTATCAGACAATTTCAAAGTTAATGCATTGCTCTTCCCCTGAAAGCTTAAACCAAACTCCTGAATCCCAGGCTCCCCATCTCCTGCAGGGTTTTTTTGGGGAGTAATTCCCTAGCTTTAATTTGACCCCAAAACTTAGAAAAGCACAGAAACTACCTGGTCTATTCAACAGAGGATTCTAGATGGGTTCAAGCGTTAAGGCTCATGACTTGGCTGTTACTGTTTGGTTTTCCAGGGTGTTTAGAGCAATGTTTGAAGTAAAACAGTAATTTTGAAAATAAAAGCCGGGCTTTTCTACCCCATTGTCTTTTCTTCCTGCCATGCTGTTGGAGGGGGAAACCTCCATCAGTCCTGTACAGCAGAGATAATTATATTCTGATAGTCTTAATGAATCAGGAAACATAGAAATATTATTGCCCTGACAGTTAAAGCACACGTGTAGTGATGAGACCGAGCTGTGCTGCAGGGATAGGAGTGCACAGGCAGCATCTAGACTAATTCTTCTTAAACTCCTGAAATTGTAGCCTGGGATGCACAGGAAGCCTTGGAGCTGCAAATGTGAGGGGGAAGCAAAATTAGCATAGATAAAAGTAAACCGAGAAGATATGTATCTGTGCTGGTATGCAGCATGATAGGGTCAGCGAAATCACGCAGAGCCCCGGGCTTAGGTTCAGCACATTCAGAAGGTAAGTCGGAGAGAAACGGAGAAGTGAGAAACGGTGCAGTGGGAAGAAAACAGCAATACTGGATAAAACCTGAAGCTACTTCTAGTGAGGAGGAGTGTCGTGAGAGCATGGGAAAAAAAGGCCTGCAGATCCCTATTTTGGGTTAATCACCACTGTGTTATCTCCCAGAGCTGCCCCCGTCCCCGATGCTCCCACAAGCTTTCACTCACGCTTTTATGATATGTAGGGCCTGAGAGCACCCATCAGTGTCGGACCACTGCCTCCCATGGCAGCAGCTTTCAGCTCCAGACAGGACAAACAGCTGAGGTACCATCGACTCGTCCCAGCTAGTTCCTCTCGAACATAATCTTTCAGCCTGTGAAAGCAAATCATCATGGATAAAAGAAAGCACCAAACATAGAGTAAGTTCCCTGAATGCTCCAAATTGTCTTCATCTTTCAGTGAGAGTTTCTCCATTATTGTGAAAATGGCACCAGAGAAATCAGAGGGCTCTATTTTCCCATTAATTTAGCAAATATAAATGAGGCATTAATGATCAGGTGGAAAGAAGGTGCCAGATCCAAAGCGTGTTCAAGCCAATGAGATTCCTTCCGTTGACTTAAGTGAATTTTGGATCAAACATTTGGAAGTACAGGCTGAAATGCAGCACAACGTAGAGGGGAAATGTCAAGTTTGATTGCTGCTGGAAGCATAAGAAAGCAGTGCTGTTGATCCAGAGGCCGAGGCAGGAGCTGAGAAGATTAGCATGGTGATGACAAGCTACTCTGGCTCGGGGAGCCCATCTGAGGTTTCTCCTCATGCCATTACCTACACCCCAACCTCCTCTGTCACACTGCTTCTACAGAAGCTGCTGCGTATTTGTTAAAGAACATTATCGTGGTCTTCTGCAGCAAATAGAAATGAAGGGACTGAAAAAATAAAAGGGGGGTGGGGGTAAGCTTATAACAAAAAGCAATCCAAATCACACTTCTCTCAGCTACCTACTGTGTCCATGCTCCAGAGCAGGGTTTGTGTCGATCAGAGATGGATAAAATCCAGAAAGGTTTGCTAAAGCCCAGATAAAATGGGATGAGGATCTGACTCACCACTTCCTCTGGTTTTTGAAAAACCTAAGCTATATGGCCAGGGCTTTGCAACTCCAATCCAAACCCTCCTTCCCACCCGCGTGAGTTGGCTCCACCACGGGATCCAAAGCGAGCTGTTCTCATGACTCACGGGGACGGTTGACCACCATTCTCAACTGTGTTCCTTCTTACACATTTGGTACAAAGAAAAAAAATCCATATTCCAGTTTTGCGAAGACACAAGCACATACACAGTAATGCTTGATCTGAAGCCAGCTAATGGAGAGGATATGTTGAAACCACCAGGCATATTGTTATGAGGAGAACAATAGATATTGGCAACATCGTTTGATCCACGTGCCAAGGGTAAAATTAAAGCCGTATGTTCACCCCATCAGACACAGATTGTGGATGGATGTTTACGTAAACAAAGGGTCTGTTAAACCGTATTACCATTTTCTTCCTTCGGCTCTCAAACTTCTAGGCCAGGTACACCAATAAGCTGTTCTCTAGAAGAGCCAGGAAGAACCACATCAACAGCAACAGTTAAACGAAACCTTGGTCGATTACCATGTGGATGTGTAATATTGTCTTTTCTTCCCTAAACCTCTTAGAATAGCAGCAATCGGAGCCAATCCCTTTATTCTCACAGGGTAAAAAATCCCCTGTAAAGTGCCTACAGATTTTTCAGGGGAGCCTGGGGACCGAACAAGAAATAAGCTGTAGGAAAAGTTTTCCTATTTTCTACCTGCGTTACCCAGCATCCTTGCCTCTTCACCGCTGCTTGTGGCATTGTTAAAGCAATTGGTAGAAAATGGATTTGGAAAATTTCCCAGCGTGTACAGCTGCCCTTTTAACTTACACCTCACCAACCCACCCTAAGTCAAGTAAGCGACATGTGGTGTGCTTTCCGCTGGGAGCTGCGGGAGCACAAATACAGCTGTGCACGTCTGGCACACAGGGTTTTTGATTTCATATTTACTCGCTGGCCAGATAGCAGCTAGGTTTCAGGGAGGAATCACCCGTTACATTCTGAAAGGAAAAAAAATAAGAGGGAAAAATAGAAAAAAATCAATGTTTTATCACACCTACCTTCTTGCCATTATCCAAACCTTCCAGCAGGGAGGTACTGTAAGTTGCGTAGGCGTCCCTGAGCTGTGTACACGGAGCCCTTTTGGGGGTTCATGGTAATCACTGGACTTTAAGGAACTTTATAGACATTGTTAGTTGTTGTGGGTGCATTGAAAAACTTTCATTTTTTGGTTTGATAGAATTAACAAAATTTCTGAATTTAAGGAGTGATGTGGGAATGCTGATGTATTTGATTCTTTTTTTTCCTTCTTTCTTTCTGTCTGTCTTTCTAACATTCTGATGTGTCCGTGCTGTGTCAGAGCATCAAGGATCTTATCAATATCAGCTTCAAGAGGATGGGGCCAGACTCCTTTAAGAGGTTGCCCAGTGACAGGACAAGGGGTAACAGGAACAAACTGTGTCCTGGGTTCAACACAGGAAGTTCCATCCAAACAAAAGGAAAAATTTCTTTACTCTGAGGGTGACAGAGCACCAGGACAGGCTGTCCAGAGAGGTGGTGGAGTCTCTTCTGCAGAGGTTCCAAACCTGCCTGGACCCCATCCTGTGCAATCTGCTCTGGGTGACCCTGCTTTAGCAGGGGGTTGGACTGGATGATCCCCAGAAGTCCCTTCTAACCCCACCAGTCCGGGATTCTGTGATCAGCCTGAGGTTATACCCCTCTCCATGCAAAAATTCATGATTGACGTAAACCAGAATTAAGTATTTATAAGTTACTACATCTTCAGCTGCATGGTGCAAAATACCGAAGAGTCTTTATAACAAACTTCTAGCTACAAATCTGGTCACTTTCTCGATAATACCAGCAGATGCTCTGCTTTACAAAATGCATGCAGCGATTTTCAGAGTTAACGTCTTTGTTGCTCATTGGCACTGATGTTTTTGGCAGAGCTTGCTTGCAAGAAGAGGGTCTGCTAGATCTGATAGGTCCTACCAATAAGACCATTTTGAAAACAGACGGGCACAGGTACTGAAAATACAGATCATCTCTGTTTTACCCTGTCAGTTAGCAGGAGGACTGATCACTAAACTGGTCTAATTCAGCTCTTCTCATTCACTTGCAGAGATGAGAAAGTTGTTGGAGAGATATCACTGGAGGCTCTGGGATTTTCTTCTGAAGTCATTCTGAATTAGCTGCTAATGGGGAGCTTTCTTTGATAGCTCTTTTATAATTAAATGCAGCTGGATGGAAATCAACCACAAAGGGAACTCAAGTTTGTTTATCATTACTTCTGACTTCGTTAGCAGATGTTTTCTGAGTACCGTGGTAGCTTGTTTAATTTGTCTCCCTGTAATGTGAAGCAGGTAAACCTTGATTAATAAACTGACAAGTACGTTCCTTAATTTATTTTAGAAGTTTCCATCTATGTCTGGTAGAGCACATGTGCCAAATCCCAAAAGAAAGAAAATAACTGTTTGTGTTTGATTTTTACTGTTATTTTTAAGTCTAAGGCCAGATGAAAACGTGCTTGTTGGTAACGTAGCCTTCTCTCTGTAACGGACACAACCCCTGGCAAACTTTTGCCATGTGTGAAAACTGCACACGTTGCATTTCCACCGGGCCATTCTGTGTTAATTTATGAACAAGCAGCCACCTTCGTTTACAGGCTATTTGGATGTATGTTAATTATATTGGAAATAGCCTTTACAGGGGCTTAATATGAGCTCAGCCTCGCTAACGGAGGTGGACGACTGTATGTTCACAGTAACGTACATGAACCCAGGATGAAATTTTGTATTTTATATTGCCAGAAGACTGTTATCTTAGAAGAACTGGTAAGCATGCAAGTATAAATGATTGAACTTGCACGGTTAGATGTCCTTTTTCCTACGTGAGACATCTACATCTACGTGTGAAAATCCTGGCCGCAGCCCTTGTGCTGTGCCAGGTTGAGTGTCCAGTGATTAAGCTGAATTGTCTGAAAAGCCTGCAGTGTTCCAAACACCATTTTGAATTAAATAGGTGGTCCACTTCCTGTGAAGCATTTCAGATTAACAGCTTGGTGATAGTTGCAAAAATTACATAGGAAATACGTACGCAGCAGTTGGTTCCCATGCATAAGATGAACACCTTCTTTCTTATCTTCCTTTCTGCATTGTGTGTTTTCTTTCTCTCTCATTTATCTGCTTCTTTCTGCCTCTGTCTAGCCTGATCTCCCGTATTGTAGAGCTGACCCTACCTCAATTTGTTGCATTTTACTCACTGCTTTTTTTATCCTTTCTAACAGCATGGAGTTGCACATCGTGACTTAACGTGTGGAGCATCAGGTGTTTGTAGCTGGTACCGGTCGAGTGAAGGTTGCTCTCCTCATCCCATCCGCGTCCAGGCCACCTCCCTAGGCTCTGCACACCTGATTTGGGCACTAGCCATCGCTGCCTGAAACTATGGAAATGAAGGGTTTAGAAATACGTGACTGAGAGAGAAAATTCCAGCGTTGGCTTCATAGATTCAGGCAACACAAGAGCTGGGACCTCCTCCTGTTCAGGTGAGATAAAACTGCAGCTCATCAGCCCGACTGGCAGCTTGTACCGTCATCCCTGCTGTGGATATTTCTGGTCTTCAGATGAAAGCGACATCTTTTCTGGGTACTTGGTGTCCTGTTCATTCTTAGTATTTAACTTCAGGTTCAGAGTTCTTCATGTTTGTCATAAAGAGTCCGTTTGTTGCTTTTTAGTAATTACTCGGTACATTTTTTTAAAAAACGGACTCAGAGTCAGAAATAGAATTGAAAAGTCTTGCCTTTTAGAGCAAACCTGTTGAAATGAAGCTTTAGCAACTGAACCCCCCTGCTACCTCACCTGCGAACAAACCTACATTTTCTTAGGAGATTTTTCGTGCTTCTGAAGACTATTGAGGAGTTTTGATAGCAAAGGGAATACAAGGTTGAATCAAATCAATGAAAGGGAGAATCTTTTTGAAAGCAACCCCAAATCTAATTCAGCGGACCTTGTCCTGCTTGGCAGTGGCTGGCGCAGTCGGCTGTGAACCAGCACGGGCCGTGTACCTCCTGCCAACAGCGAGTGCCTGAATGTCAGCAGCTAATTGCTGGGTGACTCCAGTTTTAGTCGCTTGGACACCTGAGATTGCGGCCCCGGGAGGTGAGGGAAACCTAACCACCGAGACCTTGGCATGTGCCGCTGTCTTGCTGCGGTAATGGGATCTACGGGGCTGAGCTAATATTTTAACTACAGGGAGGTGTAGGATATGCTGGAAGGTGATGTGTGGGGGAAAAAGAGAAACATTCCTGAATCACCCTTTTCCAGAGCAGAACAAGGCATGAGCTGGTAAATAGTAGATTTTTTTTTTTTTATTCTGCTTTTACGTTCCCGTGCCGGGGTGGCATTCTAAGCTCCCCTTACAAACCCCAGAGTTAAGGGATTATCAGGACCTTAAAGTTTTCTGTATATTCACAATACAAGAAGCAGATTAGAACAGGATATGCTGTTTGATCAGCAGCTTCCTGCATATGGAAATCCTGTGTCACCTTGCTGTTCCTCGATGTTTAAAGCCTGCTATTAGGTTTCTGCAAGAAAAACGTGTGTTTTGCTTCGGTTTTAGGGACAAAGACGGTGGAACTGAACAGCGCTGCGATATGCCAAGAAGTCGAGCGCTGAGCCCACGCGGGTCAGCGGGGAGGGTCACCACGAGCCAGTCAGGTGGTGACTGCCGAGATGGTTTTGTTCGCAGCGTTTTCACACGTATTTGTTCAATAAGGCTTTTGTTTTACTGCAACTGAGAAACACTATACGGCATTATCTGATTTTGAAGTGACGGTGCCAAGGGGACTTCAGTAAAGGATTTGAAGGCAATTGAATCTGAAAAGTAAAGCTTTGTGATTGCTTAGTTATTTTTGAAGCAATGCTTACATTTAAGATTTATGTACAAAACCAGACTATATCAATAGTAGCGAAGTGGTTTCAGGCCAAGCCTTTTTCAAAGAAACTTCTGAACAGAAGGTCATTTCAGAGCCCTTTCTTCTCTCGCAAAGAGACAAACACAAATCCCACCTTGCTGTATTTGTATAATATATAATACATTATTATGCTGCTGCATTTAGTAAGAGCTTGTACTTCCACAAAAATATCCAGAGCTTTATTCTTGATTACAGTGCACTGCCAACTGCAAGAAAAAGCAACTGTTATCCTCAGAGTTTCAGTGACCTATTAGGAAGATATAAATTGTGACAAGATTTCTTTCTTTCTCTCTGTAAACTTCTGAAGCCTCATCTTACAGTCTCTAAACCCCATCTTAAAAATACATAATACGAAGACTTTGTTGAATCCTCTGATGATACTACAATGTTGAATCATCTTTATATAGTTTTGCTGGTGCATATAAAGTATCATTGTTTTCAGTATCTTTCATGAAAGCTGTTTTGACCTTCAGATTAAAGGATCCATATGGATTTCCAAATGAAAAAGTTGGAGCTCCTGTTTAAAAACTAGAGCTCCAGTTCGGCACGCAGACATCAGATGCGCTTCCACTTGAAAAAAAAAAAAAAAAAAGCAATTGTACCAGCGTACATCCCATCTGAATTTTCCTCCTGGGTAAACTCTTATAAATGAGTGCATCGTGCATAATGAGGATTGGAGGTTAGCTGCTTCCAGTGAATTCCTTTTCAAAGTGCAAGAAAGACGCAGAGCAGCAAGGAGGAGAAATCCGTTGGTATTTGAGCTCTGTAGGATGAAGAGGTTTGCTGCTGGGGGAAGATCAAGAGGAGGCAGTAGGAATATTTTGGGCACTTCTGAAGGAGAGATGGAGACCATCTGGTAGAGAGGATGCTTGAAGGAAGAATGCCAGGACAGAGATAAAAGTAAAGGGAAAGGAAATAGTGACTGAGTAACATCAAAGAGTGAGGCTGACTAGAGAGCAGAAACGAAGTAGTAGCAGTGACCCAACATAGGCAAATCATAGTACAAATGGTGGCACTGGGCAATGGATCCATACGACTCTGTGAAGGCACAGGGGAAAAACTCAGTGTTTTAATTTCGGGAAAGTCTCCAGGAAAGTGGTGTTGACATCTTTGGAAGGCTTATAATTTAAAACTGATGCAGTAAGCAGGGTTCCTGCTGTTTCAGAAATACTGTCCTGGAGTCTAATCCAGATACTGTCACTATAGCAGAATTTAAAATGGAGAGATGCCAGGAAGATTGTTTCTTCCCTCATCAGCATCAGCATCTTTTCTTTTGAATGATTTTGAGGGTATTAGAAGTTTCCGTTGAGCTGCCTCCTAAGGCTCCTGTCCCGAAGCAATGGTTGGTGTGTGGTCCTTCTCTGTGCTGAGCTGGAGCTGATCTCATGTGAAAAAGGGAGATGCTGGTTTTGCTTTGCTTCTGCCGAAGGAGAATAGCTTCTGGCCCGTTCCCTTCTCCTGCCAAAGCCTGGAAAACGTTTCTGTCACTGGAATTTCACTGGGAGTGAAACTATAGCAATCCTCATGGTTTCTGTGGATAAAGAAATACAGGGTAAAAAAATCTGATAATCCCTTGTGCCTTGGTTCTCCTTAGCATTGGTCTCACCAGCCCCAAAGGCAGAGAGTTGGGGCCAGTGACAAGTGTAAGTCAAAGACTGGCTGTGCTCCTGTCTCTCTCCACCGTCCTTCTTCCCACCTGCCTTTAGCAGCAGACTTTTTGCATCCTAGAGGAACAGTACTTTTGAAGGTAAATACTTTTGTGGATTTAAGATCAAGGCCTGAAATAATATCTCTGGGGTTTTTATCTTGTCTTTTTTTTTTTTCTTTTCTTTTTTGACTAAACAGGTGTGTTGCTCTTTACTGAAACCAGTCCAGGGGAAGAAAATAGAAGAAAGTACTTCCAGAGGGTGATTAATCCCATCTTAAACCAAGTGTGCAAGACAGGTAGGAAATGTCTCTCTCTGAAAATGCCAATCTGTCACCACTATCTATAGAAGGAGCCTTCACGAGGAGTTTAGAGTAGGTGTTTGACTTTTACACAGTTAAATTTAGACGAGATGATTGCCACTTTTTAAGTCAGTCAAAGTTTTTGTTTATCAATGATTAACCATAATAGATTGAAAAGTTGTGAGAGATAACAGAAGTGAAAATATAAGGCCATTGATAGAGATACCACGTAATAAGAAATAGCAGTAACGACAATTGCAGATGGTTAACATTTACATTCCCCATTGTTTTTATTTTACTGTTAAACCTTCCCAGATTTTAAATCTCGTTTGATCTGAAGAAGGAAAAAATTTGCCTCTGCTTTGGTGTAAGCAAAAACTGCTGAAATATATGCAGGCTAAAGAAGTGATTTGTCCTGGAAATGTCAATTCTTATATGTAGGGTCACTAATCCATAAAACAAATTTGCGAGCATTTATAAGTTTCCTGTAGCGTTGGTGGTGTTTTACTTGTCGTGCCTCTGACGGGTCTCTAAACGACGGTCGCAGTCAGAAGATCCCGCGCAAGGTGTGCGCGGGCAGTTTGCAGGGCTTGGTTTTGCATATGTCCTGACCCAATATATGCACTGAGTTACATCAAAATAAACACGCTTGTCATTAAAGAGAATTAACCGTATTTCAGGCTCTTACCCAAGGGTTTCACCGTGTACAATGCTTTCACCAGTCATAACCATATTGCAAAAGTAAAGAGGTAAAATCACTTTTCCTATACAAAAATTAATTCTCGATTAGAGCCTCGTATTCAGGGCAGCTGAAGCTTAAAAAAAACCAATAGATGTGCGGAAGTTTCAGAATACTGGGACACTAAGAATTTTAAACAAAGTTGGAAACAGCATATGGTATATGTGGACGGGAAATCCTGTGGTAGTTTTGATTTTAAGCAGGCAAAAAAAAAGGAGTTGCTTAGGTTCATAAATCTGTTGTATGCGGTATTGAAATAGAGATTTTCATGATCTTAGCTTTCCTCTTTCTTTAAAATGTTGCTTTCAAGTACAGATGGGCCCATACCGCAAATTTGGGATCCAGATTTGGGTTTAGACCTTACATTCATCAGCGTAGCCATGTTTGAACCCCCCAGCTGGGGTCAGGCTCTGGTGGAATTAACGGCCTACTGCAAAGGGCTGGACTGAGTCTATCTCCCCGACATTTCACGGCAGAGGTGTGGAAAATATACGGATTTGATTTGATCTGATCTCTAACTTGGAGGTATTTAAATTATAAAATGAAAGGGTTTTAATGAAGTGGGAGGCTGTGATTACCGTTGTGCCTGAAGGATGAAATTGCATACGGGGATCTAGTGCAATAAGTGCTGTTGGAGATTGTAACAAGAGACAGGAACTGCCTAAAATGGTTTCCAACCTTAAATACTCATCCAAGGTCAGTAAGAGCACCCATGACAAAGTACTCAGATCCCCGATTTAATCCGGTATTTCTACCACAATATGGTTGTTTAAGTATAATTCTTGACCTGTTCCTAGAATAGGATGTAACGCTTTGATAAAACCACTCACCTGGGTGCAGGAAGAGCCTTAGACTGCAAATGCTCCGAGTTCCTCTTTAGGCTACAAATTCCTCATATTTCCCAGATTAATGGCTTCTAATCAGTTTTTAAATGTTCCATGTGGATAGCGAAGGCGTAACTATCAAAACACTGTAAAATCATAATGTCTATGTAGCTATAAATTACTGTCTTCAAAATGAGCTGCAGGTCTCTAGCTTATTCCAAAGTGCAAAATCTTAGATAATATAACACTGCTCAGAAATTACTAGAAGCAAGTTTTCTGGCTTTTGCCAAATGGAAGACGATTGTGGGTCTGCCCACTAACTCATAGCAGGGTCCGTATTGGTGACACTGAGACTATTCCTAAACAGCGTAGAGTGAACAGATCGAAACCGTTTCAGATCAGAGACCAGTTGAAAGAACTGAGGCTTTCTGAGTGTTTTTCCTCGTATTTTTCATTTGTCAAATTCCGAACTGCTTTGTACGACAGCAACGTTGACAGGAAAATCAGCTGATGGTAAAATACTGGCTCCTTGACTGATGGATTGAGAAAAAAATGTAGAAGATACATTGGTTTAAAGTATTTTCTTAGGCCAAATATGTAGTGGGCATTTCAGAAAGCAGGTAAGAGAGACCTTCCAACTCACCATTATTTGATTTAAATACAAATGCAATAACTACTTTTAAGTAAAGGATACATGATTTTAAAGATTGTTACGTTAGTCTTTTGTGGGGCACAGAAAAAAAAACCTTTACAAGTGTTATTGGCTCTTTGGGGTTATACTAAAATAAAAATTTGGAGAAGTGCCTCATTTGAATTTATGCTCCCTTTGTGGTCCATCAAAAAAAGATTCATCTCCTATTCAAATGACTAGTCAATATGTTAGTCAGATCAAATACCGCTAATAAGATGCTAAAAATGCTTCTGAGGAACAGGGGGATTTCTTTAACAAGCCATAAAGTGCTTTTTAATCCGTTTCTGACTTGTTAAGTTCTTTGTGATTCTCACAACTGTTCTGTCATGACGCAGTTTCAATCCTTTGTGCAGAAGGAAAAAATCAAGGTGTAAATCAAGGGCAGCGCATAGCTATTGCCTTTCCTCTCCAACTGTTCCCAAAGCCACCGTGGCCCTCGTTGTACTTTCCTATGTCATGTCTATTTAAGGCACTGGTGCTGGTGGGTGTTTTGGCTTGATAAAGCTGTATTTAATGAGATTGCCAAATCATAAAGCCTAAGTTTAGTTAAAGATTCAAAACAACATAAAAAGATGAAACCGTGTTGCCTCGCTTTAACAGGGGTAGGGGACTTTGAAGAGAAGAGGTGCTCCTGGTACCCTGAGACAAGGAAAACCTGTTTCTCAGCTGCTTTGCAGTGCTCTCCCCTTTGCTTTGAAGAGCTATCTGCTGAGTTATCTGTCTGAGAAAAACGGCCGAATATTGCAGTTTTGCTGCAGACACAGCCTCAGCTGCATGGGGCCCAGGGACGTAGGAGTTCTCCAGATATATCTTCCTAACAGTGGAAAGAAATGCTGAATAGATGAAGATATTGTGAAGAGGCTGATGAGAGGGTGGTTTTTTGCATATCTTCCTGGTCACATCAGCAGAACAAAGGTCTTCTGTAGTTTAGCTCTGAGTTTAAAGAATGATCCTTAACATTTGCTGGATACCCAGGATGCATTTCCCATCCTGGTGATGTCAGTAGCAAAACCCCTCAGCCTGTTTGCTTCAGTTGAAGTTTCATACACCTCACTTTAATCTTTTTCTTCTTTTTTTTAAAAAAAAGAAAACCTAAACATATCTAAGTTTATTTTGGGATTCGTGCTACAATTAGAAAATTAATGCTGAATTAAAAAAAAAAAAAAATTGTTTCTGATTAAGGTTGTTTTCCTTCCTGACTTTTCTCACCTCTGAAGGGATCAGAATAAGTCAAACTTCTTAACCCACTACCAAGTTTTTGAAGGTACCCCGAAAATACCATTATGAAATCCCCCTTACAACTTCTTTCATTTGCTGAAAGTGCATCTGACCACCCCTATAATTTCTGATTGACTGAAATTTTAGCTGATGTTGTAGTGTATTATGTACAAGTTTATCTCCAAATTTTGTATATGGATTACGGGGCACCATCCTATAACAAACTTTGTCCTATAAAAGTAAATGAGTTCATTCATGAAAACAAGTTTTGTGGGATTAGCTTGTGAATACCAACCATTTGGGACTGAGAAAATAAATAGTAACGTTTAATAAATATACAGTGCCCTAAGACCGTATTTATTAGTCTTTTGACATTTTTATCTGGCTCCTATAAAGAAGCCTTTGGAGCTGGGACAACAACTGGTGCAGGTAAATTTCCTACGCTCTGAAAGGGTCTGGTATTTAGTTTATGGGAAGCAGGCCTGAGCAGATGTGAAAAGTTCAAATAAAGGAAGGCCAGATTAAACGCACTTTTGTGGCTGGAAAATCAAAACAGATGTTATTATTCAACCACAAAAAAATCTATGTGCACTTAAGTAGCATTAGGTGTCTGATCAGTTAATTTTTTTTTTTTTTAGTGAAAATAACGAAAGGATTATAAAATTATGTAGACTGATAAAATGCTTTAAAATGTTACCAATGGAGTGAGTAGTTTGGTATTCTAATGGGAAGAGGTCGAACCGAAGCAGATCTTCTAAGACCGATAGAAACATGAGTAAATCTATTTTTGAAGAGAGAATCAAGAAAGGAAGGTACCAGCACTGGAGGAGGAACAAAAGTGAATGGACCCTCCTCTGGTAGCCCCTGATGCATATCAGAGAAATAATGATTCTGGATGGGTGAACTTTACAGCTGTCCATAATCTTCTCTGGAGACTCTTCCATAGGAAAGGGTTGATGCTGGCAGAGGGTGGCAGGTGCTGGAGGTCCTCAGGAGCCCTTAACATCAAGCGAATGTTAGCAGCATGCGAATGCTTGCAAATGGTCTTACAAATGATTTCTACTTAAAAAAATGCAACCTAGGTTCAGAAATGCACACATTAATGAAAATACCTGAAAATAAATGGTGTTTATTCTATATAGGAGAACTGAAACACGTATCTTGGTCTGTAAAAGCCAGCCCATGTAGACAATGTAAAGAACCTTTTTCTGGAAAAGAGGACATGGTTTGCAGGGGCTTGTTGGTGGACTTGACCTGTTTCTGCTCTTGATACAGAGCTCTTCTGGGTTTGCTTGCTGGGAGTCAGAGGTAAATGAAGAAGAGTTCATGTTGATTTGTTGGGGTTGGTGGGCCTTGTAAAATGTGTCACATACAAAATGGGGAGCCGCTGGTCATTGCTTCCCTGCTCAGAGACAATTGGAGTCTAAGACATTAATATCTCAAGAATGGAGAAAGAAGAGGACATGCTACAGTTCGGGTTTTTTTGCAGTTTTTTGAGTTGCTGCATGGATACCGAGGGTTTGTACGTTTGGGAGGATGTTGTGCAAAACCAGAAATTTCTCCCATCCTGTCACTCAGTAGTTTATCATTGCTTGCCTGCTGCTTCACCTTCAGCATCACCAGGTCTGATCTCCGTTGACCTCCAAACGTACCTCTAGGCTACCCTTTCAAATCTGCTGCTTTTCCAAAGATGGGATTGTCCTGCGCTGCTGAAGCATCTGAACCCCTCAGCATGAGAGATGGAGAATTGCGCTGTCTGGGAGACACGAGTTCTCTCCCCAGCTCTTCTGCATTCCTGCAGCATTGCTGGGGAAAGGTTACATAAATCTGCTCTGAAGTCGGCAGTGCAGAAAGAAGAGCTGTATTGCCAAAGGACAGATATCCTACCATGTAGTTAGGACTAGCAGCTTCGCTCAGTGAACCTAGAGCTCATTTATTCTCTATGCGTACATCCCTAGGACCCATTATTGCTGTGCAGTGTCTTCTCTCACATGTAAAGATTGCCTCTTAGTTTAGTCTAAAGATTCTTGCAGCTAATTTGGGCTCTTTCCCAGTCCTAAAGCTCTGTGGTTAGTCGCAGTCAATGATAACTGCTGTCAGTATCTCGGTCATTTTAGAAATACAAGGGTTGTAGCTCCTCAGTCACACAGGTCTTCTCTACTTTTCCCTTACTTATATAAAAATGCAGCGATGCTGGAGGCCACACCTTTTTGAAAGGTGACTGCTTAGCCATGACTCATACATCTATTAACCAGTCGTTCTTGGGAAGAGTGCAAGACCGAAAAACCCCGCTGAAATCATGAGTAAACGTTAACTCTAAATGAGAAGTCCTGGTTGGCTTTCAGGTGATGTCAGGCTCCTAAAAGCCAAAGCCAAAAGGTTTTTAAAGGTCTGAAATTCCTATTAAAGTCCGTGTTTTAGCAACCTAAATCCAAGTGAAATACAGTGTAATTAAGACTTCCAAGACACTTGGGGTTTGTTTCTTAGAATCGCTTAGATGATCTGTAGGCAACTTTCACCATTTTCAAGGGACTATGTAATTTAAAAGCTACGAGTGCTGGCCGTTTCTATCAAGGACCTTAGAAAGCCTCTGTAAAAATGCATATTCCTTAAGAAAAAGCTCTTCTCACTGGAAAAAGTCATTCTCAAGGAAACTGTTGTTTGGATATTCCTCTGAAGGTGGGAAAAACATGACGTGAGAAAAGAAGAGGCCCTTAGTCTTTTGCCTTCTTTCCTGATGCAGATGCTAAGTATCTTAGCGGTGCAAAAGGGTCGGAGAGAGCAAAACGTGTAAATAATTTAATAAGGAAAAGAATTGTAAGATAGCAATTCACCAGAATAAGGACAATAGAGTAAAAAAAATGCCATAAAAGATAATAGGCTTAGATGAATTGGCATGTGTTAGTTATTATGCAATCATTCATTTCCCACAGATTTCTTTTTATAGGAAACTTTGGAAAATCCCGAAAGCACTGACCGAGTCATTTAACCACAACAGGTTTCTTTTCAACAGGGCTAAGAGTGGGCGATAAATATTTTCACATATTTACTCACTGAAGGCTTGTTTTCAACTGCTGGAAGCGGTGGCTCGGGAGAGGGCAGAGGACGGTGACTCAGTCCCACGCTGAGTGGGTCGTCCTCCTGCCACCCGCTTTCTGAGACCCTGCGGCAGAGATCCAGATGGGAATGGGCTCGTGTGATCGGGACCTTCAAGGTTTGGTCAGTGCTTGATACAACAGGCACCAGGGAGGCTAAGGAGCGGGATTTCTGTTCCAGAGAGTGTTTCCAGCTCTGGGCTGGATGCAAATCCCTCTGGCTTGCAGCGAGCAGCTGAGCTCTCCATAGTCACTGGCAAAAGTAGCCATTTGCTCCCTTGCTGCCACAGACTGTTTAAATACTTGTATTTCTGACAGCAGTTTTCCTTCACTACCGGGCTAAGGAAAACAAGACCTTGATCTGCACTTCTGAGTTTCATAAAATTTTTTTTCTTTCTTTTTTTCTTTTTATTTTCCTTGCAGTCATCAGAGCAGTTGCTCACAGACTTCAAGTGTCCCTGCTGCCTCAAAATGTGCTCCTCACCAGGCTGCCTCGCTCCAGGGAGTCCCTGACCGACCCCAGTATCCTTACGTGTGTGTGCGTATCACATACCTCAGACTCTTCTTCTGCTAAAGCATCTCTGACCTGAGCAGCTACCGGGGAGGTGTGGAGGCTGCTTCCCTGCTTGCAGCTCCTTTCCCTGCTCCATTCCCCTTCCCAGGGCTGCTCTGCTGGTGTTGGTGGTGCTTACCGTGGGAATGGGTAACCTGCTCGTTGCACTTTGTCATTGTGTGTGCTCATCTATGGCTTCACCTTACGTCAGCGTTGTCCAGTTAATACTTACATATAACAGGGTGCATCGCACAGGAGCCAGCAGCGTGCTTTGCTTTGCTCTGTTCATCACTGTGGAGCAAACATGCCCAAGACATGGTGGTGGTGACTGCCGTCCTGCAAGGAGAGGATGGGTTTCTTGGAGCCTAACATACCTGTGTCACTGAAATACGGCATGCAGGCTCAGAGTATGTAAAGACCACAGAATCATAGGCTGGGGAGCGTTGGAAGGGACCTCTGGAGATCATCTAGTCCAACCTCTTTTGATCAGGTTGCACAGGATGGTGTCCAGGCAGGTTTGGAATCTTGCCAGAGAAGAGACTCCACAACCTCTCTGGGCAACCTGTTCCAGTGCTCTGCCACCCTCACAGGACAGACACGATGCCTCATGAAAGAAAAAAAAGGGCTTAATCATACCTGCCTCGTAAGCATATATTTGCTGGTATCATTCAAGTGATCAGTTTGGTGCAAAGTGTTACTCTTGCTCCTGTAAGTAGCAGTATGAAAGGAGAATGGGTGAAAGACTTTGAACTCCAAATCACTGTAAAAGACTGAAAAATAAAACCAATTGGACGATCTTTCCCTCGTGGTTCAGCTTTCAAATCCAGAATTCTGATGTCTGAGAGATGTCATAAAACCACCATCAGGCTACAGCCATCCCTGACTATCAGTGTATTACTAAAAAACCCCAAACAAACCAACCGACCCAAAGAAAGCTGCCCATTAAATCCTGCAAGTGGTTAAAAATTGTCAGTAAGAGCATTTGCAAATATTTACCTTCGCCTAAGTTAGATGGATGCAACTTTGATTAGGCCATGATTTTTTTCTTTTAGCTACATTACTAAGTCAGCTGTGAATAGTAATGGTATAATTTTTAAAGTACATTGTCTCCTTTTTCAGTTTCAGGCCTTTCCTGCCGTATTTTGAATTAGAGTGTGCATGCCAGGATAGAAAAAACCCCAAACAAACAAAAGAGTGTAGGGATATAGTACAAAGAGAGTCTGATCAACCCCTTCTCGAAACAGCAATGCTCTTACCGATTTCTTTCCCAACATCAAACCAGCAGCAAACAGCAACAAAACCAGCTTGTCCTCCCCTACAGCCAGGAGCTCAGGCTCGCCTGACGGCTGCTGGTCATCGACAATTGTTCAGCATTAGGAGTTTGCTTCGGCCTCAGTATCTGAGCTGATAGTGCTTGTATAAAGTGTGTTTAGGAAAACCAGTCAGCTCCAGCTGGCTCGGGGCAGAGCTTCTAAAAGGGGAAATTTCTTGAGAGTTGCATAATAAATTTTAAAAACTTGTCATCAGTGAAATTCATGCATGAAGGTTCTCTCCTTGGTTTGATTAAAAATGGCTCATGATTTCAGATTCTTTGAAATGGGTCACTGGGAAAGGGTGTTACCTTTTTTCCTGTTTTAGTTTTACTGCCACCCCTTGCTTTCCCTTGAATCTTTCCATGTTTTGTACCTATGTTTCCAGTCTCCCATTGCAGAGGTACCGGCTCAGGAAGAGCCCCGCTGCTCTGGGGTCCTCACTGACCTCACAGAGCCAAGCACTCTGGCTATGGCCCCCGGTTCTTACTCTCACTTCAGTCTTTTGTAACGTGTCAGTTCCACTTGGCACATCCCAACACATCTGGAAAATATGGTTCATTCGACTGGGAAGGTTGATATTGCAAACTAGGATGGCTTTGGAAGGTAGCATCAGCCAGCATGGGACACACCTCTGTTAGATTGGAGGAAAGCGGTAGGCTTCCCCTCACTTCAAGAAGGACTTTGAGGTGCTTGAGCGTGTTCAGAGAAGGGCAACGAAGCTGGTGAAGGGTCTGGAGCACAAGTCTTATGAGGAGCGGCTGAGGGAGCTGGAGTTGTTTAGCCTGGAGAAAAGGAGGCTCAGGGGAGACCATATTGCTCTCTGCAACTACCTGAAAGGAGGTTACAAAGAGGTGAGGTTTGGTCTCTTTATCCGTATGACAAGTGACAAGACGAGAGGAAATGGTGTTAAGTTGCATCAGGGGAGATCTAGGTTAGGTATCAGGAAGAACTTCTTTACAGAGAAGGTTGTGAAGCATTGGAACAGGCTGCCCAGGGAGGAGGTGGAGTCCCCATCCCTGGAGGTGTTTAACAGCCATGTAGATGTGGTGCTGAGGGACATGGTTTAGGGACCCTGGCAGTGCAGGGTGAACGGTTGGACTCAATGATCTTAAAGGTCTCTTCCAACCAGATGATCCCGTGATTCTGCAAAACTGGCCATTCAGCTGGATCCAGTGTCTTTGCTGCTGTTAAAGAATATTTAGCCGAACCAGCTGCAATTCATGTTCAAAACACCTGAGCTCTAGTGTCACTTCTGTGCTGTGTCTAGTTGAAGCACGTTGCCCCGTATGGGAGGAGATGCTTCTCAACAATCCGCTGCTGGAAGCCCGGCTCTCCCTTCTCCTATAGGCCTTGGCACAGCAATTTCTGTGCATGCCCTCACTTTCCAGGATGCAAAGTTTCAAGGTTTTTTGCAAATATTTCAGAGAGGTTTTTGCAGTTAGAAAAACACAAATACAAGGAAAATGTTACCCATCACACGTTATCACACAGAACATGACACCGGTTGGAGTTACTCTTACAGCAGTGCACTGACTGAACCAGTGAATACCTGTGATTTTAAAGTAGTGTTAATTGAAGGCAATGAATTCAGAATAAAGTTTATTATGTATATTTTAATGACCTGTCAGTTTTCTAAAACCCATGCTGAACTATTTTAGAAATCACTTAGTAAATGTAGTTTTAACTCTTTTCCCGTATTCACGGGCTGCTACTCACTTAAAAAAAAATTAGGAGGTTCAGATTTAGAGCAGCAAATTGCTGTGTTAATCTGCAGGTATTTCTCTTCTTGATATGGCCACTAATGTCTAATCTCAGCGACGCAGGCTCCATCATTGCGCTTTTTCATTAGAGCTGCGATGAACTGTGTGCCAGGGACTTCAACTCTGGTGAGCAGGCTGCTCTGAGCTTGCAAGTTTTTCTATGAAAATGTACTCTGTGTGTTAAAGAACAAGTCTAAAAAGAACCTGTTCAGCTCACACAAAAGTTGGAGAGTTCATAATATCAGCTCTGGTAGGAACAGCCAGCCTTTGAACCTCTGGACAGTGCGGTGGTTAAGGTTGGCCGTGAACAAGAAGTCTGTGTCATAAGAAATTTTCAAGCCTTTTAATTTGTTTCCGTCTCAAAGGAAAGAGAAAAGAAAACCTTGGGAGTTATTTTCTTGGTCTACAAAATGTTGTGGAGAAAGGCTATGGAGAGCGTCTTCCCTGCTGGATGTTGTCTTCAATGTGGGCGGTTCAGAATCGGGATTTGAACCTGGACCTCGGGCCAGTGCCGAAAAAGTGACCATCAGGCTACGGGTGAGTCTGGATTGGCTTCCTCTCTCTTCCCTCCTGCTATCCAAAAGCCTCAATCCCAGACTTTAAAAAAAAAAAAAAAGGCAGGTTTTGAGAAACAGCCTCTATGAAAGATTCAATGCTATCATCATTTTTTGTCAGATGGAGTTTGGCTGAACTTTATTTTTGCTGGGGCTTGTGATGGTGATGGCTGGTCTGAGACCTCGGTGTTATGATGTGACTTACCGTTCCTCTGTGTGAAGCGTGTAACCGAGCGGTTTAGGTACAGAGCTCAGTAACGAGACAGTCACTGAGGTTTCGTTCCTTACGAGATAGGGCATTGCTCTTGAGCAAAAAAGTCTTGTTTTGAAATCCTTGCCTAGAGGTGCGGAGTACCTCTGGGAGCTATCTTTCAGGTGTTTCTGAGCATAGAAATCTTGTTCACTGCCTTTTTGGTCAGGTTTTCCAGTTACATGAGCTTTGCTTTCCTCTGTCTCTGTGTTTTTCCAGTATTTTAGTGTTTCTGCAGCCAAGTGACCTTGCAGGCTGCTCCCAGAGCTGATCCATCTCCCCCTGAACACCCTTTGCTACCTTTGTGGTTTTTCTTTGTCTCTGCAGTCTCCTAATTTTTTTTTTTATAATCTTTTATTTTACTATCAAGTATCCTGTAGTTTAGATCCTTACCAAAACCTTATTTCTCAATTCTTTTTGTCCCCAGATAAGCGGATTGAACTTACACTTTTAAATCAGTTGCCGTTTGACCACAGACTTTAGAGAGTGTTAAACTTGAGGACCAAAACGGTGAGTACAGACCAGGACCAGCCTTGATTTAATGTTGTGAACCTCATAAGCCTAACCCCCCACTTTCTGCTCTGTTTCTCTGCTTGGCCCCATGGCTCATGGTGTAAAGCATTGAGGGTGTGGGGGGCATTGAAAGAAATCACAGTCGCTTTCCCGAGCAGACTTCAAAGGAAAGCTCACTTTTCCTATTGCTTTTTATCTTCCTTCTATTCCTGGTGTCTACTTTATATTTTTTTCCGTGCTGCCATTCCAATTTTTGCCCCCTTTTGATTTCTCTATTAGCTTTAATTAGGCTCATGAGCTTGATCACCAGGTGGGTTTTCCCCAAGCTTCCACAGCAATGCTTTCCATCAGCAGCAGACTTGCAAGGGAATTTTGTTAAGCTTCAGATAGGAGATAGGAGCCTAATGTTGTTGGACACGGAGCAAAGTGGGTTTTATATCTGGTTAATTTGCTGGGAAGTAATATATGTTTAAATATTTTTAAGCAGACAGGCATAAGAGCCCCTGATTGGAGGGGTACTAAAGGCTAAATGAGAGAAGAGGGATCTGGTGTTAGCCAGGGAATGAGTCGTCCCTCTGAAGGTAACCAAATGCTTGTGTATCTCTGGGAAGTAGCTCTGCATCTTCCAACTGAGGAAAATGCGGGGGGTGGGAGTGGGGTGGGGGGAAGAGAGAGGGAGAGAGAGAAAATAAAAAATCCCTGGATTTTCCTTTCTGGAGAATCTCAGCACACGTGGAGTTCACCACTTGGAAGGAAGATTGGCACACACCTTTTGGGCATTTTGTGCGTGCTTTTCCTGGGCAGGTTCTTACAGCATAAGCTTTTCCTGAATCAAATGCTAAGTAGCATAAAATACGAGCTATCCGGGTGAATTGCAGTGTTTGCAGCCTTTGCTTTGTGATCGTTTGCATATTCAGAATCTGCCTTGGGTTTTCTTGTTTCCTCCTTTAAAAACTACGTTTGCTTGAAGAAGGGCTTACTTCTGAGTGCACAAAATAAGCATTTTCTCTGCAGCTGACTTTAATCCTACCAAAAGAATTAACACTTAGAACAGAAAACCTTCTTTGGGTCCTACAGGGCATTAGAACATCTCAGGTACTGGCTGCTGGTTTAATAAAAGGATAGGATTTCCATTTACTTCAGGCAGGCTTAATGTATTGTTCTTGTAGTGAGACAGTCAGAATGAGTCAGGAGCCAAAGAATACACTTTATAGACACAAATAATCGTAAATTCAGAATGTCACCTTTAGGCAGAGGCATTTTTATTATTGTTAGTGGAGCTGCTGAGTAGGTTTGATGTTTTATTCTCTTGAGTACTAAATGTTCCAGAGTACCACGGCCCTATCTTTATCAGGCTCGCAAGGAGGGAGCACAGCCAAACTTGCTTCCTATACTTCTCTGTGATTGATAGCAGATGGCATGCTTTAAAATAAACCTATCCATTAGCAGTCCTCAGTGTTTTTACTCAAGGCATTTACAACTGTCTCCACCAGAAAACACATTCGCTCCACAAGCTAGTTTGAGTCTGCAACAGCTGTACAGGTGCAAATCTTTCATTAACTCTTAAACCGCAGTGCAATAAGCACCGCACTGTGTTTTATTTCTAGTGGGGAGGTTGTTCTTTGGAGGAGGAATCGATCCTATTCTCCCTGTGCTTGTGGCAGAGGTGTGTGTTAACAAACTGATATTTAGAGAGGGGTTTGGGATGGGTTTTTGGTTTGGTTTGGTTTTTTTTCCTAGTCCCCTGTAAGTTTTTAGGGTGTTACATTGCCATGAGAGAAACATGGCTGTTTGTTGGTGTATAATCCAAATGGCTGGATAGCAATACTGGTGGAATTGTTAGCTCAGGGCTGGGATTCCTGGGGGACGGCAGCCACCTCCTTTCCCTGTCCCTGTAGTGTCACCTAGAGCAGCTGCCCTCACTGTGACCCGATGGAGGAGAGGCTGTGCCTGTCCCCCACCTCTTCCTCACACCATGGCTGTTTTTCCCTCTGGTTTATTGGAAAGATGAAGAGATAACACACTCGCTTGCCCCCCACCCTCCCCCCATATATATATATTCAACCTGATTCTGAGCTCAGTGCTAGCAGGATATTCCATTACAAAATTGCAAAAATCTGTCCCTATATTCCATTTATTTTGCCTGGATTTCTATACAGTAGTCATAAAGGATGCAAAAATTTACCCAGCAGTCCATCCAATACAATGAACTCCCAAGCACCTCCCCAAACATTAGTACACTGGCAGCCAGAGCTTAAAATATTAGTAGCAAATCTTTAATATTAGCATTTAGCATTAATATTAGACAAGATCTTAAAATATTAGAGCTAGATAAAACAGTATTAACAGGGGTATAGGAGTCATTAAGCAGAATAACCGTCATGGGCTAAATGGATGCTGAAACTTTAACATGCAAACCAGTGTAGATGATAGGAACTTCACAGAGACAAGAGGATCCTTTCATTTAAAAGGAGGTTGGAGAGACGAGGGTTAGGGATTTGAAAGCTGGTAAATAAAACAACACAGCGGGAAAAGTTATATAGAATGTGCCATCTCGTTAGTGGCGATCGCGTCCTATGTTATTTTTCTTAAGCTGGAAAGATAAAACAAGACGACAGGCAATATTCTGTCACAAATAAATGGAAATTGGGGCATTTTTTTGCATAAATCCAAAGGAGCGGGAGAAAAATACAGATGTGCTCTCAGCACTCAAAGTCCATGTAGGGTAATGGAGATGCTAAAATGATTTAACGTGATGGACTGCAGCTCACATGCCTCTTTTTATGACACAACAAGCAAAGTTGCGGGAAGTTGAGCTTGGTACCATCAAGGTGGGGGTTAGTGTCAACCTAGGGACCAGTCCTGCAGCGGGGGCAGCTCCTGAGGAGGATCCAGCTTCGCAGTGGCAGCGAGGATGTGCCCCCATTATGGCTCGTAACAGCTCTGCCCCGTAAGCACCTGGAGGATTTGGTGCTAAATAAAATGGGGGGGAAAAAAACAAGGGCAGCTGTAGACATAAGACGTTTAAGAGCATCAGTACTTGCTTCTAGCTAATCTCTCTTGATGACTCCTGTAAGCAGGCGAGGCTAGTCATTCCTGTTAATTATTCAAAGCCCCGCACCAGTTTCATAGCTGAGTGGTGTAAGAGGATGTACCGTGTCCCCATTTCTCAGTCTGACTGGGGGAAAGGCATGAGACTGGGTTTCCCCTGAGTGACATGCCATTTTACACATGGGAAAGGTGAGCCTGGAAGATATTATAGCTGACCCCAGTCCTGGGCCATGCTGGCACCATGAAACCTCACCAGTTTCTGAAGGGTCTGATGAGCTGAATGGAGAGAAGGCTTCAGCAGCGTCATGTCGAACCTCAAAACGACGAGCACGCTGCCTTGCTTTGAGGAATCAGTTCTTAACTCTTGCATGTAGATTGGTAATCCAAAAGATACAGGATTCCATTCCTCAGTGCTTCATCACAGGAAGATAGAGAGGGAAAGGCAAGCACCCTGCAATCCACATCATGTCCACCGTATCCTCAGGCTGGCCAGACACCGCAGGTTCAAGATTTTGTATGTTTTCCCTATTTACTGTTGACATTGAAGCACAGATGGAAAAGGGATGGCAGTGGGGTTTAGATATGTTTTCTTTCTGTTGTTTGCTGTCCCAGAGAGGCTGCCAGAGTATTTTAGTACATCACAGAGTATGACGAAAATACTGTCAGAAGAAATAGAAAAATATTACAGAAAAATATCTACTTCAATAGGGTCTCATGGATCTGTTTAAGAGACAACCATTGGCTTTTGGAATAAGAGTCTGTCTATGCCCAGCCTATGTACATGCCATGGTACCATCTTTGAGTTTCATTATAGCATACAGCACATATTTCATTATAGCTTTTGGAACTGCTGATGGCTTTTCCATGAGATTGGCTTTTTGCTTGGTGTCCAGGGTGTCTCACAGCCACACGGACAGGTCCTTTATCTTCAAGGAGGATGTCTAAACCACTCGTTAAAGATGGCTACTCTGTCTGCTGCTTTTGGTCCCCTGGCATTGCAGGGCAAGACGTACCTAGTCTATTCCTGATGCGGTTAGCAGCTTTCAGAAGAGGAAAAAAAGTTTTCAATTACATAGCTTTGCATAAAATAACTTCTATGGTATGCAGAATCTGATGAGCTCAGTTGCCACTGACCTTGCTGTGATTATTTCCAGGGATCAGAAGGGTACAGGTGCCTAAATGTCTACAGGCATTGGCACATCTGTCCCTCCTGAAAGGCAGGGAAACATTTTCCTATTTAAATGGGAGTCACATTCACTCTGAGAGTTAAGCATATTATCAAGCACTATATGAGCCAGGGGCCAAAGAACACAGTTTATTATGATACCACAGGTTACTGCAAATTATGTAGGGCCTTTATAGTAATAGTTTCATTTAGTAAAGAAAAACCAAATTCTTTTATCGCCCCTCCAAACCTTTTATTTATTAATGATCTAGAAAGATGTGATGTTATTATTAAGAAACAGACAAATTTTGCCTGGACACGATCCAGCACACTCAGAACTGGTGCTGCTCTGTAACAGCCCCTTTTTCTGAACTAAGCAATAAGTGCCAGTCCCATCCCTGAGCTAGTAAGTGGTGGAGGGTAACCAAGGGGAACAGAGAAGGGGAGGATAGAGAGGGGCTACACTTAATCTCCAGTAGATTTGGACTTTCTGTGAATAAGATGGATTTCTGATGCCGGTGTCTGAACTGTTCATAGCAGCATTGCCAGTAGTAAATTTGTGCTTACACTGAAGAACCACCTCTTGCCTCCTGCTTCCTTGCCAAAACCAAACTCCGCTAAAATAAATTATATATTTAGGAAGCTAATTATACAGCCAAATAACAGAAAGGTATTGAAAAACTGTTGTATGGCTAACGTTAAATGAATTTACATTGGCAATGAGGAACGTATATATTAAAAATAAATAGAGTAATATGGCAAAAGTGTAAGCAACGGAATTCAAACAAAAATGTAATGCTAGGCGGTGGGAATAATGTTCAGACTTATTACAGAACTAACTCTCTGTGCATCCATTGCACACAAACTTTGGCAGATTAAATCGGTTCTGAATGAAATTTGCTGTTTTATCATTTTATTGTTTATATTTATTATTTCTTGGCAGATTACACTGTCGGGATATATTGCCCCCTCAATTATATTACAAAAGGTGGCTATAAGTCCCTTCACCGCTCCCTCTGCCTTAAGGGGAGAACAGCTCAAGGCAGCGGGGTGATGTCAGCTGAAAAGCAGGTACAACCTAAAGACAAGCAATTCAGTAAGAGAAGGGAAAAGCAAAGGGAAAAACAAAACAAAAAAACCCCAAACCCAACAACAGCTTTTGGAGGAGATTTTAAAAGTTTCCTGATGGATCAACATCCTTGAGATTAAACATTCCCATATGTAAGTTGACATTTGAAAATGTAAGTCTTATGAAAGATAAGAAGGAAATGGTGAGAAATGCAACCTTAAATATTTTGAAGGACGACTTCCTGTATTATGTGGCAGTTGGCAAAAATTTCAGGGGAAAGATGCACGCCTCAAAATCCACGCAGTGTGGTGTTTGCATTTGCCTAAAAGTTTCCTCCTGTTCCTTACTAGTTTCGCATTCAAAATCTTCCACACCTTTGGAGGAGAGTCGTAGTATCCCTTCGACCTCGCTTTCAATCTCACAGACAGATGTTTTAGATCAATCGCTCAAAACGGAACAGTTTAGCAGTCAGAAAACACTGTCAGAAAAGATTTGTTGTAAGGGAGACGAAACCGTGAAATAAAATTGAACTTTCATCCCCATTTGGATGGGAACTGCGCTTGGCTGGGAATCCCAAGGGGATGGACACAGTGGCCTATCACGTGTTGAGGAAACAAACAGATGACGGTACTCTGCAGTAATCAAGCAAACGCCGCTTCTGAGAAATAGTGTGATTGTTATTGTTTTGTGCTGCAGGACCTAAAAATCCCCAGAATTGTTGAAGAAAGGAAGGTGGCCTTGTGGCTGAGGCAAGGGAAGATGGGACAAGCTGCTAACAATGGCCCTGGACTCATGACGGCTCCAGAGAGCCCGCGGTTTTCTTGCGGTAAAGGTGTGACACACACCAGTCTTAGCAGAGCAGCTGGACTTTATTTTCTGGCGTTGTTCAGAAGCAGGAGTGATTAACACACTAACGGTGGTGGGTGTCACTATTTCCTGGCTGTGAGAGCTCTTCTGATGGTACATCCTCTTTTTATTTCTGAAAACCTACTGCTGCTCACGGTGATAGCCACGAACTCTGCTGGTGAAACAGAGGTGGCTCTTTAAGGTGACCAGGGCGGACAACCCCAACCTCCTGGTCCAACTTGGTATCTTTCTGCCTCTCCCTAGATATTCTACAGCAGAAATATTGAAACGTACTTTTTGCCAGAAGGCTTTGTTTTGTTTCGTGTCCCGCAATGGCCTGTTCGTATGCTGAGCTGGAGCTCTGCTTGGCAGCGTCTTGTGGTCTAACCATATTGCAACGCGGTACCTGTTTGGAAACGGCAAATGTTCCCACCAAGGACCACGTCTTTGAACCACTTCCACTCCTTTGTCCTGCTCCTCTGTGCCTGGGCACACTGCATGCTCTTCGCTTGCCTTGTACTTCGTTTCGGGAGGTTTTGCAGAGCGATGCCTTTGCCTGCTCGCTCCCCTCCGTATCGCCCGTGCTGGATGAGTTTGCATTGTGTGGTGTTTTCCTCTTCATTTATTGCAAACAAATCTGGTCTCTGCCATTTGTTTACTCTTATACTCTGTCTTTATGCCTTGGTATGCATTTTTAATTAGATGCGCTTCAGTTCTTTCACTGCTTGTTAACACTTGCGTATGGGAAGTACGATCTCCACCACCCTGCGAGCACCCTCTGCTCTTAGGAAATTCGGATTTGTTTCTCCTACCCGTGATTATCATTTAGGACAGAGACTCATTCCCTAGCTGGTCTGTCTGCTGGGTCTCTACACTCTCATCGTGGACTTTTAAGGTTGCTCCCCTTACCCAGCTGAGATAATCCAAGTGCGCTTACAAATACTCGACATACAGAGAAATAGTGTTTCGGCTGTCTGTCTGGGCTGTTTCCGGACTTCGGCAGCTCCAGTTTGGATGCCTGACATCGAGAAGTCCTGGACAAAGCCTGCAGTGTGTGCAGATCAACTGCCTGCATTGTGAAAAGTCCTTCTGCACACGCAGAGCGGGTCCCGGAGATCAGGAATGCGCCGAGTTAGCCGTGAATGCATTGGCCAGCAGTCCTGTGAATGGAGGATGGATTTGTCTGGAGGGGAACACTGGAGTCCTTAACACACGACAGCTTTCAAAAAAGGCATCTTTCCCGAGTGCCAGTATTGTTAAAGCATGAAATTACTCTTTCTTCTTTCTTTTTTTTTTTTTTAAATAGCGTGAGCCCATTTGCGCTTCCACTGTTTTCTTGTGTCTCCACATCTGACTCATGCCACAGGCAGAGGACTTCACCCTTTCTAGCTCCCTTCTATACCATCAACTTTCTGGAGATGATCTGGGAACTGGAATGGGAAAACTTGACCCCACTCCACCCTTTCCTTCCAGTTTGTCCACCCTGCTGCAGTACTTGCTTGCTTTGTACTCACTCTCTCGTCTTGCCAGAATGTGTTTGTTTGCCAGGATTTCAGATCCTGTGAGGGACTGCAAGGCTGAACATTGACTAAAAAGGCTCTTTCTACCTCAGACAATCTTACATGACCCCACTTTCTGGCTGGGGGTGAGGTTGCCAAAGGTCACCATCCACTTCAGCCTGCTCAGAGATCGATATCTGCTGAAGCCAGTGTCCAGATTTGCTCCCTCTCCCTTGGAAGTGCTCTATTTCACAGTGAAGAGCCAAGAAACACTTCTCCTCCCTTCCAAGAAGAAGGGGGAGGAAGGAAGAAAGAAAAAGAAAAAGGAAAAAAGTCTTGTCTCCACACTTACTCTCTCCAGGAGGGCATTGTGTTTGGCCTCTGATCCACTTTTTGTTATAAATTTGTATGGTGTGATGTTTGCTTTGGTTGGGGCAGTGGCTGGCATGCTGGCACTGTGGCCGGCTCCTTTGCTGAAGGACAGGTCTGGGCAGAGCCCTTCTGGCACCCAGTAGCACATGGAGCAGAGGTGCCTAGTGGTGGCTTCAAGAGGTGAAGTCCTTGAGGATTTGCAGTGTTGGGGTGTTGTGGGCTGCGTTTCGCACTTAAATGGCGTGATTCTGGGGTGGGAGCGTGCTGGTGGCAGGAGCAGGTAGATCAGCGCCGAGCCCGTGAAAAAGCATCCCTCCATGGAGCACCCGCACGTTGGCAGGGAGATGAAGTGTGCGGGCTAATAGGTCTTTTCCACTTTAATTTCTACTCTAAAATGACTCTTTGTTACTATTCTCGCACTCAGCACCAACCGTCTCGTATGCCACACACCAGATCTTTCTCTCTTCTCTGCCCTTAGCTTTGCACAGAAAGCCTTTAAAGCAAACAAACACAAAACTGTGAGAAACCGAAGGAAGACATGGACTGACCCACTCGTTAGTGCTGGAATGTGGAAACTATGAAGGCATCTTTTTTTATTACCAAGGCTGGAAAGCACAGTCACTGAGTGGGCTGGAATACAATTTATACTACATGCAGTAGTTAAAAAAAACTGCAAAAATGGGTGTAACGCTGGGCTGTGGTACAACTGGCCTTTCAGCCCCCACTTGAGATTCGTCCATCCCAGGGGGAAACTGTGGTTTGGAATAAGAGCACGCATTTAATTTCACTCGGAGAACTTATTGGAGTTGGCACTCCAAGAAAGAATCTGAAGTATATTTTTTGTCATGATTAGTGGCCCCCTCACCGCTACGTTTGATTATGTTGGAAGCAGAAAAGTTAAATTCTTATAAAATGATGATTTACAATCCGTGATTATCCAGGTAGGGTGCGTGGAT
The DNA here is from genome assembly GCF_000710305.1 of Buceros rhinoceros silvestris. NCBI lineage: Eukaryota > Metazoa > Chordata > Aves > Bucerotiformes > Bucerotidae > Buceros > Buceros rhinoceros. Next base: position 94,457 of record NW_010394997.1, read on the forward strand.
TGCGCCAGCTTGGTCATGGGACTCTAATCTCATCCTAGTTCATTGCTGTGAGAAAAATAAAAAAGCCTAAAACACACGCTCCGATTGCTCAGGGAATTTTCTTAGTCATACATTATCTTCCCTATTAGTTTCAGCTATTTTGTCGCCACTGAAACCCAAAGCAAAACAGTGCCCTGACACTTTCACCTTGATTTTAGATCCACAGTGGCCAAATGTATTTTTATCTTGTGTCGTCTTTCCCCCTATGGTTATGCAAATCCTTGGAATAGGGGGCTAATTTTCAAGCAAGTAAATTCCAGTGTGAGGTTTCTTCAGTTGCTCTGAGCAGGACTCTCCTGGGTGCTGCTGTGGAGATGTGGCTACCTCCAAATAGCACACGGGTAGGTGCCAAGTGGGGAGGTTGAATATTTTCCTTGTAGACACATAACTTTGCCCACAGGATTGAAGTCTCTTGCCTTAATGCTCTGCTAAGCTGCTCTGGAAGGAGAAAGCTGCATCTTAGGGGTGTAAGAGACGTTGGGGAGATGTATCTCCATTCAATCTGCTGCCGAATCAAATCTCTGCATGGAACGGGCATGGCACTGGGCAAAGGGTGAGACTCATGAGAAATATCTTGGAGAAAATATGGGGCATCATCAGCACTTCATTGCTTCTCCCAGCAATCTTTTGCTGTTTTGGGTAGCACTTGCTATATTTTTATATACTTTTCTTTTCTTTTTTTATTCTCCCTTTTTTCCCTGGCCCACAAATGATTTGGAAACCTTAATTTCCATTTTCTTTCAAATTTATCTAGTTTCTTCCCCCCTAATACAATACTTCCTTAAACCTACGCTTAGCGCTACTGTGCAGTGGTAGATACTCAATGGATTCCCAGGCTAGAAATCCAGC
>NW_010394997.1:95473-96221 GCF_000710305.1 Buceros rhinoceros silvestris
CACGAGCGTGCCAGCGTGCGTGAGTGGGTGTGAGACCTGTAGCTGCAGACTGCTTTGTACGTTTTACAAAGAAATATTGACGATAATCAGAGTATACAGCATGTGTAACAGCTTCCACCAGTGCTGTGCTTTTATTCAGCGTGCCGGCGCTGGGTTAGTCGAGGCAATTTGTGGTCAATGTCTGGAATCGCATTCAGCTCCTGTTTGCTCTTCCTTTGAGTACCATCACAGCGCTCGTTACTGCGATGAATTAACCACAGTCAGTAATTTTCTGTGGGGCCTAAAGTTTCTCTGTCCAGAGAAACATATAAGCCTCTCATTCTGTGATGCGTCAAGGGGCTCTAAGTGCATCTTTAGATGCTGCTTAAACTCGGATGAGTTTAAATATCCTTTTTGGCTTTTCTCTGTTTGGGGGATGGAGAGACGAGGATGCGAATATTTATGAAAATACAGCAATTTAGGTGTGAGGCCCCCCGTTTGGAAAAATCAGCCCCTAACATACAAGCAGTAAAGGGGCTTTTGGTTGTATGAGATAACAGAATTCACAAAATTCATTAGGATTAATCTCTCAAGTTACCACAGCAGCACGTTGTCTTCATATTCTTGTAGCCTGATTAAGTTGTACGTGAATTTATGCCCCTGTTTTGCAACCTAATAAACCTACAAAGTTCAAAACGCCTGATGAGGGCTATAGGGTTTGAAGCACAAATTCTGTGCCCTCCTTTCATGAAGCACCATACGCACGCCT
>NW_010394998.1:0-9604 GCF_000710305.1 Buceros rhinoceros silvestris
TCTGGTTCCTCCATGTTGAACCCGGGACAACGTTGTATTGAAGATTTGCTGAAGAAATTCCATTTAGAATTTAGAAGCTCTAGATTGCTGCCATAGCCCATTTAATGAAGTGACTCTTATATCTATTCTAGCTTAATCTCCAATTCCCCCTAAGGTGCCAGTACAGTTGCAAAGAGTTGATAAGAAAAGGATAAAGTAATGTACTGGAGCTTGCTGGGTGTAAGAAGAGTGTTTGCAGTAAGTCAAAGTGGGCAGAAGAATAAGGGATGGCTCACAGGGTTACTGTATTTTACACAAGTTTCTTACTTGGTACAGAAAGGACACTGCTGTTTACTTCAGCAAGGCAAAGTCCAACCACTACTAGAAAATCCTCAGAATAGTCAGTATTGAGGCCATGTTGCTGAAAATGCAGCTGCGCTGGGCAGGGCACGTCCCCAGGATGGCGGATCACCGCCTCCCTAAGATTGTGTTCTATGGTGAACTCGCCACCGGCTGCCGCAGGAGAAGAGCCCCAAAGAGGAGATAGAAGGACTCCCTGAAACAAGACCTCAGCCTTGGCCATATTGACCACCATCAGTGGTCCACCCTGGCCTCCAATCGGGAGATTTGGAGACACACCATACATAACGCTGCTGTCTCCTTTGAGAGCACACGTAGAATCAGTCTTGAGGAGAAAAGACAGTGCAGAAAGAGCCGTGCCTCAACTGGACCACTCAAGAAGACCTTCCGCTGTGCTTTTTGCAACTGGACTTGCCTATCCTGCATTGGCCTTTTCAGCCATCAGCACGCTTGCAGTAAGCGTGGGTAAAGCCCTTCCCAAATCTTCGTCCGCGAAGCCAAGCCATGATGATGATCATAACTTTGGGGCAACACTGGTTTAACTGAAAGATGGCAAATTCAAGTAATTTCCTGAAAAAAATGACACAGGATTTTATTTTTAGATTTTTGTTTTAACCAATTAAATTTTTTTGGCTAAATTTCAGATTTTGGGATCAGGAATATACCCTCCACTTAATAGAGAGGAGCTGCTAATAATCATAAGACAGTATTAAGCTACTTGGCATGACTGAATCTATAAAATTGCAACTAGTTTTAACTCAATTTCAGACATTCCTCTACCCAAAACAGATGCAGAGTATTTGTTGAAAAGATGCATGAGGACCTGTGAAGTGGAGAGAGAAGAAACTGAAGAAAAATATACACAAGTCTTGAGAAAAGTGAGAGCTTTAAGGGACTGCAGGAGATACCAACAGTTTCTGTGCTTGCCATTCCAATCCTCTTTTGCGATTTGATTATTGTTCGTTATAGGGGAAAATTCTGGAGGTCTTCTCTAAAGCTGTAGCAAGCACATTTAAAATCCAATTTTCATTGATTTGGTAAGAAACGAAGAACTAATTTGTCAGTCAGGCCCCCTGTGTTGTTAGTAAAGGTGTGTATTCTGCATAGTTAAATAAAATGGAGTTGCTGATGCCTTAAAGCAGTAGTTGGATATAGGTTCTTGCATACTTTTATTGCTATTCATAACTACTTGGTCCCCACAGGTCTACATCCTCTAATCATCATTAAGCTATTAATATGGATGCAGCTAGCCCCACTGAGCAAAGTGTTTCCAAGTTTATCTTCAGGATCTGACCCTTTCATAGTGCAGCCTGAAAAGATTAATCAGCGATGTATCTAAGGGAAGTCAATTGTAGTATGAATTTGCTCCCTGATTAGAATGAGGTAGCTGCTCTACTCAGTGAATTGCTTGGAAATTTTACTAGGTTTTAGAAAAAAGTGTGGCTGACAATGTAACTATAAAATGTGTGAGGCCTCAGAGAATGTGTGCAATTTGTATGCATCTCTGATTGGAAGTAGATCAAATTGTCTTTGCTTTGTTTGCTAATCTCTGATCTGTTGACTTTCTAGAAGTTGTTCTGTGTTTGATACACTCTAATTTGGTTTACTTTCAAGAGAGCTGGAGCAAGCACACAAAATTGTAGTTGTCAGAATCAGTCCATTTAATCTTTTTCTTTTAAAAATATGTTTATTTAGGATTTTTGTTGCTCTAGAGCTGTTGCTCTTTCTCCTTCACATGCTGCCTTCCAAAATTGAAAATGCAGTTTCTACATTAATTTCCAGTTTTAGGAGACGGGGAGAGTTCTGATACCCTTATTTGTACAAAATGTTCTTGACATTGCAGAAGTGGTTTTTCTTGCTTCAGGCAAAGCAGGTAGTGGTGAATTCTGGACAAGCCAGTTAGTTTTCTGAATGAACCATACACAATCCTGCAGGTTTGATATTTGCAGCAAATATCAGCACAGATACGCTCAGAGGGCTTTTCTTCCCATAATGCTCTTTGCGATAGCTGTTAAAATTCATAAGTGGTTTACTTGTCACTCTATAAAGTTTATAAATTGTTTCAAGAGCAGTCTAAATTAAATTATTCTTTCTTTTGAAAATAGTTTTCAAAACCATTGGTTTATTCATAATTGTTATCAAGCATTTCTCTATCATCTGTTTAAAAAAACGAAATGCCTTATCCTAGTGTAAAAATATTTCATGCACATATAGATAGCATAATCAGTTATCAGCAGCTCCTCATATATGACTCTGAGTGATGTACTCACCAAGGGCTTGTCTTGCAAGAGGAGAGAGGTGATAATCTCAACAGAACAATTCAGCTGCTTTGGGTAACATGGGTCACCAAAATCATATGACAGTGATAGTGCAGTGCATTTGTACAGATTTAGCCCAGAGGGTGAAGTGGATTTTTCTTCCTCTGGCTTTGTTGCTAAACCCCAACATGTGAGAGAGTCAGTATTTTGTTTCATAAAAATGATGTGTCTTGCATATAATGGCTAATTTAGAATAATGTGAAATTTTATTGACTGCAGTGCAGTTTATAAAATTGTTACTAAGCAGTTTAAATTGGAAAATCTTTGACTCCAAAGAGAATAAATATAATGTGAATGCCTTTAATTAAATTTTGCTTAATTTAAGTAATGTAATTCGTATTGATTAAGCATCTACAGTTCATTTGGAATTTTATTTTTAATTAAGATTCAGTAATTTTGTTTTACCTGCCAGAGCTATTCATAAAATGACTGTGAAGAAAATGCATGTTAATGAAATCAACACTTATATACATTTATTAAACCAAGATCAGGCCATAACTTTTCCCCCCGCCCCTTTTTCAGAGTATGTTATTCATAGTAAAGTTTCTTACAAGGACCGTAGTCTGATTTTATTTGAATTCTTTTTTCTTTTTCCTGAGCAAATCCATGCTCATATAGTTCCAAAATGATGTAGGTGCTTCTTTTGCTCTGCCTACTTTAGAGGCTGCCAGCACTGCCTTTCAAAGCTGATGGGATGATTGCTAAAGTGCAGCATAATCCTGTTACTTCCTTCTGCATCTTCTACTTGTTTCTGTGACTTCTCGCTGTTAGCTGGTGGCTGTGCAACCTTGAAACACAGTCTCAAACTGAATGCCATGACCTCTTAATAACTGTCTGGCAAGGAGGTTACCAGCTGATAGTACTGCATAACTGTATTAACTGAGAATATGAATGCTGTTTTAAGGGTTATTGCTAATACTTGACCATCAGCCAGTATGATGATGAACAAGCTCCAGTGTACTGCAGCTGTGTTATGCCTGTTGAAATATATATGAATATATATATATGAAATATGGCTGTCAAGTGATTCCTCTATCTCCAATGAACCTTTTTTTTTTTTTCTTAAGTTAATGGTCACTTAAGAGTCACTAGTACAATACAGGCACATAGTCTAATAGGTACTTTCAGCCATTCTTGGCATCCTGGTTGAGTATCACCCTGTCACTCTTGCTTCTGCTTAGACTGTGTTTTCGGGGAAACTTGTAGTCTGAACTGTAGCGCCATGTTGGATAGTGAAAGAAGTATTTTTCATTCTGATGGTGAAAAAATATTTTTTCATTTGGTTGTTTGCTCATTGTTCCCATTTAGCATCTTTTTTCCTTTTCCTTTTCTAATAGCCCAGAAAAGAAACTGTTTCACTTTATATATGTCTATTGCTGTAATTGTGAAATTGACTTTCAGTGTTGTTTGATCACTGAAATAACTACTCGCAGCACTTCACTGCAATAAAAAAGAGATGTGCACACAACTTTTTAATGAGTAAGAATACTGAACAGCAGCCAGAAACTCTCTATAAGGCAAACTCCAAAGATAATCTGCATTCTTTTTTCAAGTCTGAAAATACATTTTTACCTCCTGTGTAAGTGTGCATTGGTAGACCTCCTGTCTTCCATCCTTGAAGTCCTAAGCTTTTGTGCTTAAGAACGAGTGATTGAACATTCAATCTCCTCAAATATTTTTCCGGCAGGCTTAGGTTTTTACCACTATGAATGTGTCCAGATACCAGAAAAGGTTCACGACTTCCTGGCCATTCTTAATATTTACTTCATTTACTGGAAAAACAAGTACAGAAAAATTCTAGTTCCAAGTTCAGGAAACACCTACTTTAAAAATTCGTAGTATCATGTATTTCATTAAGGTTGCTGTCTAAGAAGCAGTTTTCAAATTGGGTGATTTGCCATTGTGAAGACTAGTGAGACAGTAATTCTGATAAACCATAGGTGCAATTACCACAACCCGGCCAACAGCCTTAATGCAAGTTCAGAGATTGGAGAAGTTTAGTGAGCAATTGCTTCATTTTGTTTTAGCGGATTAATTAGTATCATGCCATTTTTGGGCTTCTTGTGTATTTTCTCGGAAGGGCTTAATTTTCTCAGAAGGCTTTGAGCCTGGTGTTACCAGCAAGACTTTGGGTCTTTTGATCATGAGTGGATTTGCACACCACCAGGCCTACTGGCAACAGATGAGGTGCACATGTCTGAAAAGGGGAAGAGGATCTCAGCTCTTTGAAAGAGCTTTAAACTAGATTTGATGGGGGAAAGGGATAAAACCAGGGCTGCTGGAGATAAACCTAAGAGTGTCATATCAGTGTTTGTGGGATGGAGTGCTAGCGAGCTCCTTGAGTCTGCCACATCAGTTAAGATAGAGGACGGAGTGCCAAACAATACTATGGACACAGGGGATGCTGATGATGTACTTGGAATCATGGTAGCGCTTGGGAAGGGTCAGGCAGGAATTAGGCCTTCTAACCCCCAAAAGGTGATGGGATCAATAGCCCAACTGAAGCACGTTTAAACCAATGCCTACAGCGTGGGCAACAAAGAGGAAGAGCTGGAAACCATTGTGCAGAAAAACTGTGATGTAGCCACCATCACGGGAACATGGTGGGATGATTCACACAACTGGAGTTCTCTGTTGGATTGCTGCAAACACTTCAGAAGGGATAGGGCAGGAAGGAGAGGAGGGGCAGTGGTCCTGTATGTTAGGGAGTGTTTTGATTGTCTAGAGCTCAGTGATGGTGATGATAGGATAGAACGTTTATGGGTAAGAGTCAGGTGGAAGGAAACAGGGCAAATGTCATGGTGGGAATCTGTCATAGGCCACCCAACTAGGATCAAGAGACAGATGAAATATGCTGTACGTCTCTGGGAGAAATCTCAAGATGCCTGCCGCTTTTTCTAGTGGGGGAATTCAGCTTACCGGATGTCTGCTGGAAATACCATACAGTAGAGAGGAAACAGTCCAGGAAGTTTCTAGAGTTTATGGAAGACAGCTCCGTGACACAGCTGGTGAGTGAGATAACTGGGGAAGGCTCCCTGCTGGACCTGTTGTTTGTGAACAGAGAAGGACTTGTGGGTGATGTGAAGGTTGGAGGCCATCTTGGCCATAGTAATTGTGAGCTGGTAGAGTTTTCAATTCTTCACAAGTAGGGAGGGAGGTCAGTAGAACTGCCTGACCTTGGCCTTCCGGAGGTCAGACTTTGGCCTGTTTAGGAGACTGTTTGGCAGAGTCCCTTGGGAGGCAGCCCTGAAGGGCAAAGGAGTCCAGGAAGGATGGACATTCCTTAAGAGGGAAATCTTTAAGGCACAAGAACAAGCATCCCAGAGTGCCTTAAGATGAGACAGTAGGGTAGAACACTGGCCTGGCTAAACAGAGAGCTTTGGCTGGAACTTGCGAAGAAAAAGAAAGTCTATGTGCTGTAGAAGAAGGGTCAGGCCAGTCAGAAAGACTACAAAGATTTTGTGAGGCTGTGCAGGGAGAAAATTCAAAAGGCCAAAGCCCAGCTAGAACTTAGTCTGGTCACCACTATGAAAGAAAATAAAAAATGTTTCTATAAATACATTAACTGCAAAAGGAGGGCTAAGGAAAATCTCTAACATTTGCTGGATGTAGGGGAAAACATAGTGACCCAGGATGAGGAGAAGGCTGAGGCTGATAACACCTTCCTTGCCTCTGTCTTTAATGGTAAGACCAGTTGTTCCGTGGGTGCCCAGATCCTTGAAGCGGAAGACAGAGATGGGGAGCAGAATGAAGGCCCCATAATCCAAAAGAGAACGGTCAGTGAACTATTGCACCGCTTAGACGTGCACACATTTATGAGCCAATGGTACTGAGGGAGCTGGCAATAGTGCTCACCAAGCTACTTTCCATCATTCATCAGCAGTCCTGGATAATGGGGGAGGTCCCAGCTGACTGGAGGTTAGCCATTGTGATGCCCATCTACAAGAAGGGCCAGAAGGAGGATCCAGGCTTGTCAGTCTGACCTTAGTGCCAGGGAAGGTTATGGAGCAGATCATCTTGACTGCCATCACTCAGCATGTACAGGACAATGAGGTGACCAGGCCCAGTCAGCATGGGTTTATGAAAGGCTGGTCCTGCTTGACTAACCTGATCTCCTTCTATGACAAGGTGACCCGTTTAGAGGATGAGGGAAGAGCTGTTGTTGTTGTCTACCTGAACTTTAGTAAAACCTCTGTAGAGCCTCCCGATCTAAAAGCACATTGACTTCTCAGCCCAACTTGGTGTCATCTGCAAACTGACTGAGGGTGCACTCAATCCCCTCATCTAGATCATTGATAAAGATGTTAAAGAGAACAGGTACCAATACAGAGCCCTGGGGAACACCACTGGTGACCGGCTGCCAGCTGGATTTAACTCTATTCCCCACCACTCTCTGGGCCCGGCCATCCAGCCAGTTTTTTAGCCAGTGAAGAGTACACTCATCAAGCCATGGGCAGCCAGTTTCTGGTGAAATAAGTGAATAAAAATGGCTGCAGTCTTTTATGTGGAACCTCAGTCTTGGTATGTATGTAGAGAGAATAACATTCTTCTTACACCTGTCCTGATGATGATAATACCTGTTTTGAAGTCCTAGTTTTGCTTGGATATTGAGCTCTTTACTTTTCCCAAGACAGAAATGATGAGGTACTGCATAAGCAGTAAAACTACAGGCAACCTGGAAACTCCACTGGCAAAAGTACACGTATGGGGGTGGGTGGGTGTGTGGTGTGCTAAGGCATGTGTCTTAAGACTTATGCCTTATTTGAGTTGTTGGGATAATGTGAAAAAGTAATTTTTTATAGCAACTTTTACGAATGTAAGCACTTTTACGTGTCTAAGTTTGGTGGGTTTTGTTTGTGTGTTGTTTTTTTTTTAATTTTTCCCTTAGTTTGCAGATAGCTGCTTCTCGTTTCTGATCTTGTTACTGTAGTTGAGTGCCAGCATAGTTTAACAGTGGATGTCTGAGATTATGGGTGAACTGGAGATTGCTGCTGTACGTACATACTGGCATAGCTGCTTATCGCTCTGATAACTAATTACTTTGCAGTTCTGATAATGCTTAGGATCTTCAACAGAAAATATTTTATGTATTTTTTTTCAGAAGTATATGAGAAATCCATTGATACATGTCCTGAAAATAGGAAATACAGGAAACAATTATGTGGTTATTCTGGTGAGGCAAATACGAGTCTTGGTGGTTCTAAAAATAGTTTGTTTTTAATATAAAATATAGCAATAGTCATTTTAAGACATTGTTTAGAATTGTGATTTTAGGAGCCACTTGCAAACTGAAATTTCAGAGGCTTGGCTATCATTTGGGAGAACAGTCAATGAGTAAGCAGGATGGAGGGAAATACATGGTCATCTTCTTTCTCTGTTGTGTTGGCCATAATGGACAAATGTTCTTGGTGGATGGCAAAGAAGACTAGGTTGGATTTGTAATCTGTCATACACATTGTAGGGTATTATTTCAGTTTCCAAAAAAACTAAAGTATGCGGTGATGCTTCAGCTACGGAGTTTAGAATCTTAAAGGGCCTTTATTTGTATTTAGAATGTATTGAGGAATGTGGTTTGTGTTGTTTGCTTTTTTTGTTTTTTTTTTAAACACAGCATGGTGACCTAATCCATGAGGTCTCAGTACAAAGGAAAGTTTCTCACAATAACCAGTGTTTGGAATTTGGAATGTTTTTGAGTAGGAAATAAGTACTGGAATGACATAAATCTAGGCTGCCTTTCCCATGGAAGTTTGAACCAGATGATCTTTTGAGGTCCCTTCCAACCTGTGTGTGTGATTCTGTGAAGTGTGAGTAAGAATGCTGTATGTAAAAAAAATCCTAATGTTAGGACCAGACTTGAGATTATTATACTTAAGGATAGATGTTAAGATGTGGATTTTTTGTTTGTTTGTTTTGAAAAAAGAAATAGTGGTCAGCAGTATAGAAACAAAGTAAAAAGGTGTTCCACTTTGTATGACAGTACCTTTCTTATGTAGCAATTGCTAGTTTACTCCTGTTGCTACTTACAGCTTTGACATGTCTCTTATTTATTTATTTATTTATTTATGCCTAATGACTTTACCAATATATTTTAGTTAATTAACTCTCTGCTACTTGTAAAAATTCAAGAAATATTAGTATTTTGGTTCCTATTCTTTCTTTCCTTTTCAAGCAGTTTTTGTTGTTACCTTGCAGTATATATGAGTATTATAATTAAAATATGTGTTATATTAAGACAGTTTATACTATGCATGTGTGGGCAAGACAAATTACAGGAAAATCACAACTTCAAGAGCATTCTCTTTTCTGTCGTCTTAAACTTGTTGAGTTTTAGTGAAAGTGGCTTTTAAAATAGAAAAAATGAAGAAAAAAATATGAGCACAACTTTTTTATTTAGACTACATCGTAGATATTATTTCTGTTTATTTGCCCATTTAGCTCAGGACTGAACTCTTTTGTGCTTTAAAAAACCTCAAAAAGGCATTATGAAAACATCCTACTGAAAAAATGCAAGTAATTTTTTATGTGCTAAGACAGCATGCCCTGTTTCCAAGGTGGTGGTGTTATACTGTGTGTGCTGCTACCCATGTTTTAAGAAGAGTATAAGGAAATCAGAGACCTATATAGATTAGAGTTTAGTTATGGGATAGGAGATGAAATTATCTATTGTGATCCAATTAACACATCATAAAACTGCAGTTAGTGTAAAGGGTTTGTGCTTTAGCACATGCAGGACCAAGAAGTTAAAGGCTGGAAGGGAATTTAGGCCGTAATTTTATCTACTCAAGCCTTTCAAAGTATGTTCAACTGTGTCTGCACTGCTGCTGTTTATGTGAACTAGTCTAGTTCAGTCTAGAACTTTATTTGAAGATACTAGTCTAGAGAGAGGAACACTTTTTGTAAACTCTTCCAGTATGGGGTGCTGAATTAGGTGGCTCACACAGTTCAGC
>NW_010394998.1:9684-22414 GCF_000710305.1 Buceros rhinoceros silvestris
TTCAGCAGGTGTTAATAACACATTAGCATTACCAGCAGTAAGCTGCAGTGTTTGAAAAAGAGTTTAAAAAGGCAGCAAGGAATTCTTCAAACTAATGATTAAAGTATTAAAATATTTATAAATGTAAATCCAATGTTTAACCAATATGAGATCTGTAAGCTACATAAGAGCATATTGTTTGATTTGTAATCTGAGTAGGTGTAATTTCATCATCAAACAGTGTGTATAGACTGGATATAAGGTTCTTTCCTAACTGCTCCTATGTAGTTCTTTTTAACAATTGCCTTTGAACATCAAAGTGGAGTAGATTGTTTTGAGTATTGCTAAATAAGAGATCATTTCATACTCATTTCAAGGAAAAAAGGTAGTAATAATAGGTAAATTGGTTGGGCAAACATTTTCATATGGTAAGTAATTTAAAGTCGGATCATGCAGATAAATTTATCTTAGAGTAAAATGAAATTAGCAAAATGTATTTTCCAACTCTTGGAGCAGAAAAACGCCAAAATTGCATGTTTTCTTTTCTTCAGATCTCTTTTATATTGCTCTATTTGCTGACAATTCTTTGAAAAACAGAAATTACATTTGGAGTCTGAAATCGCATCATAGCAAAACAAATATTTGAATTTCACTAACATACCTTATTCTAAGTGTTGGAGCATGAGCTCTGGTTTTATGTCCAATTTTAGCTGTTCATCAGCAGAGGGCAATATAACTTCATACATTTCCTTGAAAGGATTTATTTTGTTGATCTTTTTATTTCTAGTTTTAACTAAAGGAGCACCTACTTGTAAATACTGTGAAAATATGTGAACTCATGATGAAAAAGCAATGAATTGTGGTATTAGCATTCCTTATGCACTTCCAGAAAGCTGTATAAAATTCCTAGTAGGTGTACTCTATGGGAGGTGTTCTCTTAAGTTCATAGGCAGACAGATAATGTCCAGACTTTATGGAGGTGGCAAAACACGCACTATTACTTTTTTCTGGACTAGCTGATGCAGTCATAGCAATGAGCTGATGAACCCTTTCAAGTGTTTTGTTTTGGTTCACCCCCCTGCCTTCCCCCCCTTTTTTTCTTTTTTCGACCAGGGACAGACTTGTGCAGAGTTTGGAAGGCTTTCTGGTCTTCTGTTGTGGTTTTACTGTGGAATTAAATCCCTTATGAAGAACTTGTAGTGCTTTACAGGCTATGAGTACAAGTGTAGTGAGAAGCTGTGCTGTGATAATTAAGAAAAAGTAGGTTCAGGTCTCAATTACAACTCATTCGTTCTGTATGTTGTGACAAGACGAGTTTTGTTTTATGGGCAGAGTAGTAAAATGAGCCTCTGCAGTCCTTAGGAAGTCTGTCTACCATAACCTTTAGCTATGCATCATGTTAATACTAATCTGTTATGATAGTTACTTGATTTTTATGATGCTGTTTAAATTTTCATTTAGTTCTTCTTTCAGAACGTATCAGGAATCCTAAAATGGATATTCATGTGTGGCAAATTTTTTTTTTCAAAATACGCTTTCCCATTTTTGATGCTCTTGAGGCATATTCAGAGAGACTTCAGACATATGGTTTCTTGTTTTTCATCTTCTCCTTTGGGCATCACACATTGAAAGAGTCTGCTTTACTGTCAGAGCATAAATACAATTCCCGCTAACAGCCTGGGACAGGCAGCATTTACCAGTGTTAAAACATGAGACTTGGATTAAAAGATTTTGAGTTCTAGCTCCAGCTCTGCTGATGGCTTGCTGAATGACCTTAGGCAGTTGCATTTATCTCTTTACTTTTGTTTCAAATGCATTGGATAATGCTGGTCTTCCTCTATTACCAAAATTGTTACCACTGTTCAGCTACAGTATTTAAAATGCAAATAACAATAGAGCTTCTTTAAGTACTGCATGCAGATAAAAATGGCAGAACTGTTCAGGAAGAATGTATGTATTTGGTATAATGTAGCTTTTGCATTTAATTGTTTGCGCAGGTATTTGTACTCATGTATTGTGTTCTAGTTCCAGAGCTGCGCCTAACTATAGGGTTTGATTGAATCATTTGGTTTATCACACTATCAACTGTGTTGAAAAATGGGAACAATTTCGAATCAACTTGATCAGGTATTGAAATCTTAGCCTGGGAAATATAAAAGCAATAATAATTACTATGGCTTTTAAAGTTTTATTTAGAAGAAAATGCAGAATTTTCATGTATAAATACAGTGCTTGTTGTATCTCACAACATACACAGATGGTTGATGAAATATAACATTGGTAGATGGTCAAAGTGAACGTAGTATTCGTATGCAAATGTAACTAGTGGTGTGTATATTTGATAAGTAGTGTAAAAGTCACCTTTCTAGCATCTTAGACTTTTAATTTACTTTATGTTAAAAAGTTTGTTTCATTTTTTAAAAAAACATTAAGTGGAGTGAATACAAAGACAGTTTTATAGACATTTCACTCCGGTTTGTGATTTTATTATGAATTATAACAGGGTTAAGTGGGGAAAAAGAGAGAGCAAGCATAATAAACTGGATGACTTGCAGAGCTAAACCATTCTCATCCTCAGTGCTATATCCAGGAATGTGTATGTGAGCATTTACTGTGTCTTGGTAGAGAGATAGTAACTTCTTAACATGTTTAACTTCTTTAAATGATAATTTATTATACTACCATACCCTTAGACACGTCATTGTGCGAAGTTCTAGGACAAAGGAGAATGTTGTTTTTTAATAAATTAGATGTTTAAAGCATCCTTTTTGTTAAAATGTCAATAACCAATGCTTAATAACCGAGTATGTATGTCACTATTGTTTCGTAATTATTATATATGTGATGTTGAACAAATGATGAAAAAACTTTACTTTGAAGACTGTAGGACAAGTAGAGACAACTAATTTTATTAAGCACATTTCCATTAAAATATGAAATACCTAGCTAGCGTGCTTATTTAATGCTGTGGCTGGTGACTAATGAATTTAGTGAAGATTTCCTTAATTATAAAAAGGTTGTTGTTTCTTTTTAACCTCATTCCTCACACTCCATTTAACTATTTATATAATTAAGCTTGTATTTTTTCAATTTTAATTCAAGAGAAAGGAAGAGCACAGCTACAAGTGTGGGGTTTTATGGTGGTTTGCACTTTTTTTTTCCTTTCCCCCAGCAACTACAATTAGAAATAAATGCAATGTTGTTGCTTCTGGAACTTGAGATAATGTTGCAGATGTATAGTAAATATCACAATCCTATTCTGTGTGATGATGAGATAGCATAGATATTGTGTTTAATCCATTCAATCCCTACATTTAGTATGTTTGTGTATAGAACTGGCGGATAGTAGAGAAAATAGCAGGGATTCTCTTCCTGTGTTGTTGAGGTGGGTTTTTTTGTGTTCCTCTCCCCCTCCTCCTTTTTTGTTCCTCTCCTCATACCCTATATCCTCATACTCTTATTCTTCTGACTTTCTGGAGAAGATTTTTTCTTTTTTTAAAGGAGTTTGGAGGACATTTTAAATTGACTTAGCTTGCATTAGTTGTCTGATCTCAGAACTGTTGAATACATTTTTATTGTCTTGATTATGCAAGGCAAAAGGCTGTATATTAGGAATATAGCTTATTTAGGTGACAATCCGAGTACACCTGCCTCTTACCAACTGATTGCAATTTGAACCTAACACTTGATCAGGTATGCTGTTGGACACTGAAATGAGAAGATAAAAATTCTAGTACACTTTGCCTTCATCTGCTCAGGTATAAAATGTACATTTTGAGGTACGTATTTTCCTAGATGCGGTGAGGTGCTTGACTGCCTCCATTTGATTAGCATCCCAAATGATACTCCTCCTGTTCTCTTGAAAGAAGCTGGGGGAGGAATTAATCTTAAAGAAAATTAACATTTCTTTCTAACATGATTGACATCTTGCTTTCTTTTGTGCTTGCTTTGCATTTCTTTGCACTTAAAATAGTGTATTCATTCGCACATCAGTACTCCTTTAGTACTGTGTGGAAAGTATATGCCAGGTGAGACATGCCACAAGTATGACATGTATCACTATCCTGATGATTCTGCATAAAATCTGTTCTTAAGCTGAAACAGAGTAGAGTTCTCTGTACTGTGTTGAGAGGGAATTGGAAGTTTGAGAAAAAACTACCTGTATAACCCAGGGTAAGCAAAGCAACTTTCCCTATTTTCTGCAGAGTAGGACTTTAAGTATCTGTTCTCTTACATCACCTTGGTCTCAGGGATGCTCTGCCAAGAGGCTTTGTTTTCTATGTGGTGTGCTATTGGATAACCGATTGCATTCTACTGTCCTTAATGCTGGTTTCAGGTCTGGTATGTAGCTACTAATTTAGTATATGGATTTTTGACATGTATTTGATAAGAATGAAAGGCTGACACAGAGGTATGTATCTGTATTTCACAGATTCCCAGAAAGGGTCATTACGGTGATTAATGAGAGGAATTCAGCAGTCCATTACCAGTTTCATGTCAGTCTGCAGTACCAGGGTGCTGTGATATGACTAAGGATGTATAAGCCAGAATGCCTCCTAAAAATTAAATGAAATCTTACACCTCACATGAGGACAAGGATGAAGGCCTGTGCAAAGTCAGTTTAAATGAATTTGGTGTGTGGTATTCACAAACCCATGAAGAGGCAATACTTTACCTTTTGTAGTAAATTTTCATGTTTTTGTTTCCACTCGGGTTTCTGCCCATTATACAGTATCATTGACCTACCACTTTTCAGAGTTGGACTGCTACTGGAATTTAATTTTTTTTTAAATTGGTTTTATATATGGATTTTCTTTCTGTATTCTCTTAAAACACAATTGTTTAATGTCTTTCAAAGCTTTTCGTCTGTTACTAAAAGTATAGATGATGGAAATCACTGGATGGAAGTAAGTATGTTTTTTCATGTTTCTGGTTGCATGACACAATTTAAAATATGTTCTGTTTGAACTTTTATCTTGACATAATTAACTGTATGATGATTATTAATTTGGTATTATTTCAGACATAAGCTTAAAAAGGATTCGTTTGTATCATGTTTATTATATTTTCTCATTTTGATGATGTCCATGTTTTGTGACAGCTGATAATTAATTCCCAAATCAAATTCTCTTCTCTGCCTGAATCTATTAAAGCATGCAAGGGAAATGCTATTTGGTGCATGTTCTCTGAGGCTATAGTCAGATGTCTTGTCTTCTTTTCCTTCAGTTTTGCTGTCTTCATGGCAGAAATCCCAGCACTGCTGGGTTCATTGGCATTTTTGAATCAAATCATTGCTCTTACAGAGAAGGCAGGTATTTGGCAGAAAATGGACAGTCTTTTATTACAATAAATAGGAGAGGTGAGGCCTAGTAGTGAATCTGTTAGAAGAAAACAAAAAGAGTTCTGGAAAAAAGTCTGAACAGTTTCACATTCCTTGAAAACAGACTAACTTCTTATAAGTCACAAATATGGCTGTTAAAAAAAATTCTCTGCAATGACCCTTAAATCCATTGCTACTTTTAAAATCAACAAAAAGAGATGTCTTAGTATCCTGTATTTCTTCTTCAAATTAGGAAGCTCATTATGTACCAGTCAAGATTCTCTTCAAATTTATGTACTTCTGATTGTTTCTTTAATTCAAAATAAAGTAGTGAATGATGATCTAAATTGTTCAATAGCTGGGAACTAGCTGTATCATTTGATTACAGTCTTGCTGGTATTTTTAAAACCAAATGGAGATACTCATAAAAACAGAAGACTTTCCACATATACTATATTTCAAGGAAAACTGTATGCCAAGCAGTTTTAAACTTTCTCCCCACATTCCAAATCAAGATGTTAATCACTTTCCAGAAATTATTCTGGGAATATGGTTATTCCTACAGTGCATGTCCCAAGCTGCAGAAGAATGGTGTTGATCATTTGCTCTTCATCTTTGAATATTGTGCGAATATCTTGTTTTGAATATCATGAATATCTTGTTATGAAAGACATCGTGTTGTCCTTCATTTAAGCAACTGCTTGTAGCTGTAAAACAGATAAGACCATGTGTCTTATAAGAGGAAAATAATGCTCTTGATTATTTTTTTTTTAAGCAATCTAAATCCCATATTCCTAAGCTTAAAATAACTAACAGGATTAGCATTGGAAGTACATGTGCAGCAAAAGTATAGTAATTCTGTGCATAAAAGCACTGCAGTTTTCAAGAATGTGAAGTAAAATGAAATAATGAGTATAAAGATAAAGAAAGGAACATTTCTGAAATACTGATTCAGGGGATACAAGAGTAAAAAATAGTCTGAGATTTATAATGGAGTAGCTTTTCTGAAAACTAAAGCTATTAAATGAAAATATTTGATTTTAATAAAATTTAAAAATCTTTTATAATGCAAGCCACATTTTCTAAAAAATCATGTAATAATTTCAAAACTGTAATATAAACCGAAATAATGATGACTGGTAATTTTGCTTCTGTAATTGTAATTAGTGTAATAAAATTCTAAATGGGAGTAGGCTTGAAAATTGATATTCTAGTTGACATATTTAACTGATTTGGTAATTGTTACTTGCTGAGCTATGACAGCTGGTAATTGGAATAGTAACAGGTGAGGAGAAATTTCTAAATTATGAATAGGTAATAAGTAAATGTTACAAAATACCTAATTTCAAAATAAAAATTAAGCCACACTTCATTCTAATTGGATTAAGAAAGAATCTTATAAACATATTAATTTTTGATAATTTTGGAACAAATTCGTGTTCTGACTGATGAGAAATGGAGATGTCAACTGATGGCCAATAGCGAAGTCCGTCGATGGAAAATGAAAGCGGACAGTAGCTAGATGAACCAGGGTCTTGATCTTTTCCAAAGTGAATCAGTAAAATCAGCTACTCTTTTGTTGCCATAGTTTTTCTCACTTCTGGCTTCTCATGTTTGCACTCCCTTGGCTTCACTTCTATTTTGACGGGCGAGGTAGGGTGTGATGATTCTGGGAATGAAAAAAGTCCAGATATTTTGGTTACATATTATGTGAATTTTAATATAAAACGATGTATGCATGTATATGCAAAGTGGATAGATTTGGCTTGGTGCTGTGTGCCAGCATACTGATCTTATTTTTAATTCTTGCTGTTTAGGTAAAGCTTATGTGGAAGGCCTTTGCAATATAAGGAAACCATGCTTGAGTTCAGTCAGTTCTGTATGACTTCGAGACCAAGAGCACATTTTTTGAGATTTTATAGCTTAAATGAAACTAAAATTTGTTAGCAATTCTTACTGATCTCCCAAAGACTCTGTAAACCACAATATAATGCTTTGTGATGTAGATTAGCCTTAGCTTGTATGCATGTCAACTTTTAGCTTTTCCATACTACAAAGGAAGAAATCACAGCGGATGTTTTTACTGTTTAAGTTATGGAAACTATATTGTTTCAGTTTGAAAATATCCAATATTTTTTTGGGGGGGGTACAAGTTCTCAGATATGGGGTAAGAATGGTAGGTGGGAATGGGTAAGCTACTTGGCCTCTGAACCAAAGGACTGAATATATTTTCTGAATATGCAAATGATGCTCATTGCAAGTGTATATATCAAGTATATTAAAAAAATTCTGACACCTTTATAGGAAGAGCAGAATTATTGAATAAAAGCAATATTTTGCATTTCTTTGGCACAACCATTTAATTAAGATTACTTTTGTTATTTGTGTCCTTTGGGCAGCTCTACCAACCTTTATTGATACTGACAGCTTAGTTTAGATGGCCTGTCTGATTTTCACACATCGTTGTTCATCTTTGCTCTAAATACTGGTGGGTCTTAATTCTGTTGTATGGTGTTGAAAGTAAGATTCCTTCCATTGTTTTCTTAGAGAATGTGAGCCCGTGACAACTTTTCATTGTGGGTTTTGCTAGGGTGTGTTTAAGCCTGTAAGTATGAACAGCTGTGGTTTAAACAAAGTGTTCTTGTGTGGGACTATAGCCTGGTGAGGCTGAGCATGGAGAAAGGGGATGATGGGTTGTATGGTAGCGGTGAGTGACCATACTCAGCAATAGGTGAGTGGCAGGTAGTCAGTACAGGATTTGGTGAGTGTGTAACCATGTGGTTGTAGGGTACGTTGTTTTTAGGCAAGCTGAGAGTTCTGTGAATACATAGTTTGTCTTCTAAAGTGACCACCCAGTTTGACAGTCTATGTTGTAAACTTTTTTGTGGTTGAGAGACTGCACATAGTGGATGGACGATACTCAAATTGGTGTATGCTGCTGCACCCAGAGCCCTATTTGTGCACAAAGTTGCTTGGGCATGATGTTCCTTCTCTTCTTTGCAGAGTATTTTTAGCAGCAGCAGGAGGAAATAAAAGAACAATGACAAAAAAAATCGGAAAACCTTAGAAGGAAAAGGTAGGGGAAAAGAGATAATGAGAAAAATGTAGGGAACACAATGAATATAGGGGAAAAAGACAAGACGGAAAGCGTTTGTGAAGTATCTTTTCTTTAAAAGGGCATACTTATGTGGGAGGATGTCGGATTTTTATTTTATTCCTTCTTTGTCGCACGTTTATATGCTTCAGTGTTATGCTTATATGCATAAGTGTTAATAAAAGCTTAATAAAATTTGCATGGTCTATTTAAATAACAGTGATACTGGCTTTGGCTGGAATTGTGTGTACTTTTTTCTGTTAATTTTGCCTTTTGCACTGCATAAGCTGAGCTTGTTGAACTTCATTACATAGTCACATTAGCAGTCTTGCTTTTTTTTTTTTCTCTGTGGCTTCTCTTTGATTGTAAGGAAACACATTATGTCTCAGTGAACATTAGAAAGCATTTTTATTTTATTCTGGCACTGTGTCCTTTACTTGCCCTGCTCATTCTTATTTTTGTCTGTCAATCAAGAGTCTGCTCTGAGCTTGTGAGGGAGACACTTTCAAAAATGATTATTTGTCACCAAGCAGTAAAGATAAGGATTCTGTTTGAAATCGGCCAAATCGGCTATTATCCTAGCTACAAAAGCTTAATGTTTAATTTAGATCCAAATAATAATTTTGAGCTGGTTTATTTGTATTTCTTAAAGAGAAAAATCAATTTCTTAAACTTAGATAAACATCCAGTGAAGACTGGAAAGATTTCTTTAATGTAACTTAAAAACAGTGAGAAAATACTTACCGCCATTCTGTTATTGACATTTAATAAACATTAGTCTTATGTAATGAAATCCACGTGTAACAACTAAAAAAATCAAATGAACCGTCCTTACTTTTTGAGGGCTCAGTGTTTTAATCCTAACTATCACGCGTGTACTGGAAATATACGTTGGCTTTGTTTAGTACAGGCTTATTGGTATAAAAAGTTTTTTTGGAAAACAGACTTCACTGAATCATGAAACATGTTCTTGTCTGAATTTGCAGAGAGCAATTTTAAGAGCTGTCATTTCCACACAGAGAACTCTATGATGGTCGAAAAAAGGGGATGTGTTTGCTGATCTGTTGATAGAAATTTTTGGAATGAAGTGGTTTTTGAAAATGACTCACAAAGATGAGGCTGTTGACAAGGTCTCGTGATGCTGCTGGTAATGAAAATGCTGTTTTCAGGAATTATGTTACCGACACTAAGGAAGGAGATGTGAAGAAGTACTAGAAGGCAAACAAAATTAGAAGTGATGCTGGGGAGACAAAAGAAGTGGAAAGTAAATATATCTTTCCTGTATTTCATTTCTTAGCCATCATTGGGATGCAATATGTCTGTATTTTATATTTCACAGAAAGGTCTTATTCAACAAATGTAACCAATGGGAGGGATTTAAACAGTTTTAATTAAAAAAATGTGACTTCAGCGAATATGCTTTTTTTTTTTCTTTTTTTCTGGAAAGGGTGACATTAACTTTCTGTCAGACTAAGCATAATGTTTACTAAATGTGAATAAAAATATTAATGGTGAGGGAAAATGAAGGTTTCAATAATTTCTGGTCAAAAGGATTAGGTGCAGCCTAATGTGGGTTCATTTGGAATAGTGGATTCCTTGGATTAATTTTTGTTACATTTAGTTGCTATTATAATTGTGAAAAATGTATGGGGAATGGTTCACTTACACTTCAGAAGACATCTAGGGTTAGAAGAGTTTCATACTTCACTTTTAACACTGTTATATTGAAATCCGTATCCTGTGCTTGGCTTCCCAGGTTCTAGGAAAGATACAGGCTATTCTTTTTACTTCTATTTGTAAGAAAAGGTGTTGTCGATCTTTCAGCTTCATGTGTAACAATTTTCAGGTATGAAAAAGTGTCAGTATGTGACTACTTATGTATTCAGCCTTACTTTTTGTTTTGGAGATACATGCAATCAGAAAAAGCAGACTGCTAGGCAGAATATGTTCTCTTTAACTGTGTTAAATATGTTGCATAAAGGAAAATTAAAATCAGGGATTTTTGATGTTTATAGTTGTTTACAATATTTTGCTTTCTGTTGCAGTAACTTGCTAATAATATTGAACATAGGACTTACATTAGGATTTATGGAAATAATTTGTATAAAAATTTAACATGAATAAATTCACTATGCATTTTTAAAGAATTTATATTGTTATCATCAGAGCACTAAAGAAAAAAGTGCTTCAGGGCATGTAGGATGGAAAAATCATCCTGGCTGTGATTGTTAGAAATTTCTTGGTGGTATTTTTAACATTATCAGTGTGTCTTTCTTAGGTGCCTTAGGGAAGCCAGTGTTTATTTCTTATAAAGCTCTGATATGGTAATCCACAGTCATCTTTCAAATAGATACTGGCTTTTAGTGTGCGAAGGAAATGCAGTCTCTTGTATTATGGGAAAAGATATTTATTGATGGGGTGGTGAGGTCTTATTTTGGCCAATGACAGTGGAGAACTTTTCTGAATTAGGCTCCTATATGCTTCTAGGAACTCGACTACATAGATGTCTGCATATTTAGGTCTATAAGTACTTTTAAAAAATCAGTCTTCAGGAAAATTTGTACTTCAGATTGTACATTCAGATTTAAATCTCTGTTCCTGTATTGTAACACATTCCAATTGCTGAAAAGAATTAAACATTATGAAAAAAATTATTTGGAAACAGAAGTTATTAAATCTTTCCTTTAAAATTAAATGAAGACTAAAAATGCATTCATTAGTTAAGCTTTCCTAATGCCATACTCGTAATGAAAGTGCCTGAGTTAATACACTGAGTTCTTTACAGAGACAGTAGAATATCTGGGGAGCAGTTTACACTGTTTAGGTTCAAAAATTTTTAATTCAATCATCTAAATGAGATATGTAAAGCCTGTAAATTTAGCTTCTAAGGTTGGATGTGAAAAATAGGGGTGGGGAGAAGGGCTTTTTATGTTATCTGGACAACACGGTTGACTATCTTTCGAATTATTTCTATATAATAAAATTTCTAACACTAGTCCTGTGTAATTTTCCAGCAAAAAGAAGCTTGGCACAGTTTTTTTTACTCAGTGTGTGAATTATTAGCTACTTTGATAGTCCTGCTATTAAAAAATTGAATAGTAATTGAGAGTTGCAGCTTAAGAGTGAATAGCCTTCTGGATCCTAAGCTGTCCTAACTTCCGAGGGTTTTGAAGAGAGTTTACTTTTTCTGTTATAGATTACTCAGGGATAAAGCAGTACTTCGCTTTCTGCTCTAGCTGATTATCCAGGAGCCAGAAACAGGTGTGTGCCATGCTTTCTAGCATGCCAGAGAAACACAGCAGAGTGAAATGTGTTGGTTTGTGGGTTTTTTTTTAATTATTCTTTGATTTTTTTGCAGGGGATTTGGTTTGTTTTTGGTTTTTGTTTGGATTATTTTTTTAGTTCTTTCACTGCCTTTCTGTTGTTGTTTTTGTGTATTGTTTGTGGGCATCAACTCTTCTTGCTGCTTCAGTTCTGAGAGCTAGTGGTGTTACAGCTTTGGAGATCTTTCTGGTACTAGATTTGTTGTCTTTAGCATAGTCTTGCCTAACTCTTGGTTCTCCATTCAACTGTTTTAGACTTAGAAGGTAGACTTAGAAACTTCCAGGAAGTGTCAAAATTCATATGCAAGAGCTGCATACACTGCATGTACATGTATTTCTGTTTGAGAAATTGCGGTTAGAAATATAACCCCCCCCTTATTTTTACAAGACACCAAAAGTAAGATGCCTTGAAAACACTGCCTTGATGTAAGATGCCTTGAAAACACTCAATATGTCCTTTTCACTCAGGTGTAAATACGTCTATAATCAACTTGGTAATTACAGGTGCTTTTTAAAAAAAATTTGTATATACAAATAGTTGAATTTCTTTAAAATTCACTGCTAACACACTATTCAAAAGCGAAGGTATTTTGAAATACTTTGGCAAAGGTAGAACAGTTTAGCGGTTTTAAGATTCTTACATTTTCACTGAGGAGCTTTACTGTGAGATTAGCACCTTAATTGCATTCTTATTCCAGATTGTCAGCGGTTTGGACGAGGTAATGAAAGCCAAGTCCGGTGACGAAAATCCTTCCCTATTTCCATCCCCTCTCTCCTACACTGTGAAAGAAAGAGTTACAAAGCAGAAATAGGAGAAGGAAGAAAAGAATTTGTGAGACCTCTGAATGTTTTGGAAAACTGAAACAAAGTTTAATAACACTACAAACAGAAATATATTAAATACAAAGGAAAACCAGTGAGGTGTTAAGGGTTTTTGTATGGGATGGAGGGGTGAGGGTTAACAGCGGGTTGGGAGCGAAAGAAAAACGAACTGCAGCAGCGATCAAAGATGGC
>NW_010394998.1:22555-22865 GCF_000710305.1 Buceros rhinoceros silvestris
TCCGAGACACTGCTTGTAAACCTGAGCTGCCACAATCCTACCAGTCTGATCGTAGATTGAGGCAAAGAAAAGCGGCAGCGGCAGCAAAAGCAGTGGCGGCGAAGCCGCAGACAAGGAGACAGCGCTGGATGCACAGTGATGGGGGGGGCGGTCCCCTCGCGGTGCGCAATGAGCTTTTCAAAAGCGGCGGCTGCTTGCTAAAGTGGCATGGAGGCGGCAGCTCTGGGCGCGTGCAGTTCCTGTGGCGATGGGGGTTGGCTCTGAGGTGGCGGCTATGCTGAAAGCAGCGGCAGGAGGCTTCTAGCCGAAA
>NW_010394998.1:23035-40545 GCF_000710305.1 Buceros rhinoceros silvestris
GCAGGCAGGCACGCTGTGGCTAAAGTGCAGAGCTGAGCCAAGAGCAGGCGGGTCCACCGAGCCGCCTGGAGGTCGAGAGATGTCGCACCGATACCGTCTGGGGTTGAAAAGAGGAGTTGCTGCCCGCACGTCGTCCCGGGTCCCAAAGAGGAAGTAGCAAGTGTGGCTGCGTCTCTTAAAGGCACCGAGGCGCGAAACAGAAGCTCACGAGAATTTTTTACCAATGAAATGCTGCATTAGACATGACATGGCAGGGAATAGCATTGGTCAGTTTAAACAAAGCTTTTGAAACAGGAGAAGTTTCCTTAAACAGTCACACAGATGTTTCTGTAAGTAGGTCTTTTCAGGTCAAACCTATCATACCGATAAAAATACATCAAATGTACTGTTACACAGTGTTTCACAGACAGGTGCTTGTAAAATGAAAGCCTAATATTTTCAGATAGTTCATGTGTTTTGACTTTCCCGCAGAACAGCAAGATGTTCTATACTTCTTGTTGACTAGAGAGACTAAAACTGATCAGTTGACATGTTAATAGGTCCTTAGGTCTTTCCTACACTGACCAAGAAACTGCGTGTAGAACAGCAGCAATATTACAAAATAAAGTATTGAAAAATCAGTCTGTCAAAACTAAAGGGGTCAGTTGAAGTTTAATTCATCCCTGTTGTGTTAATATGTAATCTTTAATTTATGATCAGATGTGTATTTTCCCACAGAACCTTACTCCATTAACAAGATTCGCTTCTTCAGTATTCCTTTATCAGAGGATATAATGTGAAGTTATCCTGTTCATTACTCAGATTAGGACTTCAACAAATTCAACACTTAGAGCATGGAAAAGGCATGGGTTAACTAATTTTAAGCTTTTCCAAAATATCTGACTGTACACGTGATAGGACATAATGCCTACTTGAATACTCTAAGAGGAAAGGTGTTTAGCTTCCACAGCTGGTCTAGGGATGGATATTGAGAAGAGCAGAGGCAGAGAGTCTTAGGAAAGAATGAAAATTCTTTCTAGATGTTTTTGTAATGTTTTCATGAAAACATCTGTAAATTGCATGATAATTATTAATTTAACATCTCAGTACTCCTGTGAATCACTTCATATTACTATCTGCGTTTTACAGCTGGAGAACTTTATGCTCAAAACATATAAAGGCTGAAATATTATGTTCATTTAAAGTGTCCAATATGAGATGCCAATGACTTGCATTTTAAATTTTAGCATTTTCTTGTAGTGCTTTGAACCACGTTTAGCTGACTTAAACTGCAAACATAGTAGCCCATCACATTTGAACCTTCCTTTTGTATTATTTTATTGGCTACTGCTCATGAAAAATTGAATTTTGTGGCTAGCCTGTCACCACACAGGAACTTCATGACTGAGTAAAGAAAAGAATCAATTTCTTCTGGTAGTTGTGCTCTTTCCTTAAAAAAGTGACATTTACCATTCCCTTTCAGTGTTCTTTGCTCACTCCCTTTACATTGTCAAGTAACTCTAGCAATTACGAAATTCTTGTATCTGTCCTGAGCATTTAGTGAAAAATACTCGTTTAGAAGTAAGTGTGGACATTTGATTAAAGAGCATACAATAATATTACAGACATAATGGAATAGGTTAAAGACATTAATGCAGTTTTGATCCTAGTGTTTCCTACGTAAAAATTCTTGACTTTGCACTGTTTATTCTCTTAGTAATTCCCTAAATTTTAGATTTAAATGTATTTTAAAAAATAGAATTGGAAATTTTATCTGATTTACGATGAGACTTGGACCTTTACATCGTCAGTACTTTTATGTGGGAGCAAACGCAGTAACTGGTAGCTGTTGTAGGTTTCACTCAGAATGCTAATAGCAGAAGGGATGAGACATAAACTCTGCTTTTGGTTTTAGTTTTTTTTCTGGTGAAAGAGGGATGTAGATTCTGGATGCTCTTTTCTGATGTCTGGAGTAGATGGTATTCCAACAGTTACAGACCAGTCTGTCACTGGCCTCCTCTCTGTGTGTGCTGTCATCCATCCTGCCTCACGCACTCATGTCTCTTTCCTTACCTGCATCTCTCTCCACCTCAGTTCCTGGCTTTCAGAGGTCTTGTTGTCTTATTTACCATCCTGTTTGTTCCTCTGATGCAGACTCTTCCACTTCCTCTCTGCTCTCATCCAAATAGGGTTCCCACTCCTACTGGCTTTCGTGATTCTCTTGTGCAGCTGCATGCTTCTCTGCATGCCTGCGCTCTTGTTTCTGCCAACTCTGTGTTCTCTCCAGATAGCTTCTTCGGCTGTGCTGTTGTTTCAGGCAGTGTCTGAAAGTATGCAGCCGTTTCATTTAGTGTAAATGTTGAGTTGTTCTATGCAACACATGTAGTGTTGCCAACAAGTAGACCATGTATGCTTTGAGGAATATAAAGAAAAATAATCAGCGGTAGTGGAGGAGTGGAATTTTTTTGCAGGTTACGTTTCCTCTTGAGTCTCATAAAAATAATACAAATTCTTATCAAGATCCTTATATTGGATTCCACCAGAATGATGTAGCTATATCATTTTTACCCAAACTTTTTGCAGTAGTTCCAAAAAGATCTTGTTATATTAGACTGTGATGAACTATTTTGTTTTCCTTTGTGGAAGTTTCCACAATCCTCCTGGGTCCTAAACTTCTATTAGTTTGGGGGTTTTTTTTGTCTTAAAATCCTTTCTATTAGAACTGTGCAAAGACCTTTTCAAATAGAGTGAGGATACTACTCCCTTTGGAGCCAGTTACAGTAGTGTTGGGAGCTGTGTACCTCATAGGAGCTAGTTTTGAGCAGTCTGAGCGCATCCCCAGTGCACTACTTGCAGTGACTAATCATACTTTCTGGGGCACTTTCTACCCTCTAGTAGTTTGAGGAGTGAACGACTGAATTTGAAACTCAAGTCTTTTAGCTAATTTTTGCTTTGTCTGCAAGACAAATCCAGTGATGCTTCAGTTGGGACTTCTCTTTACCTTTGTTGTGATTCTCTTTGGTAAGCCTAGGTTAAAATATCATTTGAGCTGGGAGATGAGTCAAACTAGACTTTGCTGCTATGATGTTCAAACCAGAATGCAGCAAAATTGAAAACCCAGAAGTGAACTGTTTATGCTAGATATCAGATGTCCTGTTCTGCACACGTGTAGTGCTCAGGTGATGCTCCCCACAGTCTGTCTAGGATTAGTTATTGAGGCATAGCAGACAAGAGAACACTGACTTTCAAGTTCTCATCCCAGATTTTGTTTTTTTCTTGACGAGTGGTGATTCTCCATGATCTCTGCAGACTCTATGCTCAGGTCGGGTTAAGTTCTGTGGTGACATTGCTGCTTCTCGTCAGTCACCTTAGCTATGGTGTGGCATGGATACAATCAGCACTCCTCCCAACACCTGCTTATTTTTGCTTCATCAGAATTCTTCCTCAGATTTACAGCTGCTCTGTTCATTATAACTTGCTTCTCATACACCATTCTTTTAGAGTCTCATCTATTGTTTTGTTTGGTGCCTTTACGCACTCACGCTCTCATTTGTACTGCATGCATAACACTGTAGCATTCCCTCTACTTAGTCAGTGCTGCATCCAGATTAGAAGATTGAATGTTAAATAAGGAAGTGACAATTGTATAAATATTTATTGAGACCTAGGAAGTGAGACGTACTTACGGTTTATAATGTCAGAAAAATATGTATCCTAACATGCAAGTCAAGGAAGCTTCAAGGACTTTTTTTAAGAAAGGGTAGCTTTTAATAAAGCCACGTATTAGTGTACTTAGAAAATATGAATGAATGATTTTCTTTAGTTTATCAGGTCACTATATGAATATCAGACATTGATCTTATCAAGAACCGACTAAGGCACCTGAGGGGGAAAGACATATTTGGTTACATATATATATATATGCTTATAATTGCATTGTGTTTATGTCTGAAGTATTTGTTTATTTATTGCTTTCTTCCTGCAAACCTCAATATTTTAGTGAGACATCTCACCGTCTCAGCCTCTACTAAGTTTCTATCTCAATTGCATAAAAAAACCAGGACATGCCTGTTGTGTCTAGATGCTTACAACAGAAGTGTCACGTTTGTTAATCACTGGAAACGTGGGAGGGTGTTGTAATACCTACATGGAATATCTTTAAGATAGCATTAGAGACAGGGTTTAATTTTTGTTTTTGGACTGTAAAAAGTCTTATTTACAGTGTGATTTGAAAAAATGCTTAATATTTACTTAAATTTGTATCAGAGGATAGACCTCCATGCAGAGGTACCAGGGAAATGTGTTTTCCTACATAAATTAAAAATTGTCTTCAAATTGTGTGGCAAGATAATATAGTTAGGCAATAGACGATATGGTATCTTTATATATAGCAAGTCCCTTTTTCTCTGAGCAGCTCCAGTGATCAGTTCAAGATGACATTGACAGAATCACCTTGTAACTTCAGTAATCATTAAAAAAATAATGGCTTAACCTAAAAAGTCTTTAATAATATTTGCTAATAAAAAATAAATATATGAGTTAAATAACTTCTAAAATTAAGATACAAGTATTAAGTATTACAGTGTATTTATAAAAATACACTGCTGTGTTTTTTGAAATTCCTCACTTTATTAAAAACTTCTTGTGAGTGTATCTGACATTTTCTGTAGAAGTTATCACGCAACTGTATCCCATAAATGCAGAGAATTGTCACTGACGATGAAAAGATGGTGATCAGCTAGCCACATTCATGAATTAGAATTGTGTGGTTTAAAATACAAATATGTAAGTCCTTTGTCCTGTGATAACGTATCACGTATTTAAACATCAGTAAAAATAATTAGTAAATGTATTAAATAGCCAGATAGATAAATCAGTAGTAAATGAGTAATTCAGTATTTTAATTTCAGATTCTTGTGATGATTTTAAAGCAAGGCACATAAGACCACATACTAACATATGATATGGTGACTCTGCAAGATGGTATAGTAAGCAGAAGTTCCTAATGTCACAAAAGTTTCACTGTACGGGTTGTATGGTATTGAAAAATGACTATGCTTTAAAAATGAGTTTATAATGTTTTGTAGTGAAATGCTTAAAGAACTTCTGACAGTTTCCTTTTGCTTGTGAGTGTATATCTTAAAAAGCAGCATTTCTGAGCATTATTTTCCTCCTATTGCAAATGTTTTTGAGGATACACATTATATTAATGGTATCAATAAAGTGCCAAATATGATTTTGAGAATCACAAAAAAGATGAGTGCAAAAACTCCTTGTAGCATCTTTGGTTAGTAAATCAGGTACTCTGTGCAAGTGATCAGGATGATTCTTAGGTCTTGTCTAATAAAACAAGGTTCTTATCTAATATTTTGAAAAGAAAATTAATTTTGAAAAAAGGTGAAAAGTTTTCATGTCTATGAGCAGGTAGAGAGAGGTGCTTTTTGGCCATTCAACAAATATTTTGAAGTACACAGAAATAATTTCGCATAGCCTATCCACTGTTAAAAGATCCAACGTCATTTTCCAGTAGTGGTTTCCAGGGAAATACGGTATAACTTGCATACTAATGTTCAGAAGTGGCATTGGCTTTTCACTAAAACATTTTAAGAGGTTACAGTTGTGTGATTTTCCTGTTTATGATTAAACTGCAACTTTATCTTCTTGTACACACTGTACTTTTTGTTGCATATTGTTTTGTTCGTGATCTCTCTGTTCTAGGAATCAACAGTATCAAATCTTTTGCCATATGAACTTTATCTTAGAACAAGCAAAACTTCAACAGTTTTCATATACTTGGTAATTTTAGAGGTATGCTATAAAAATTCTTCTATTTTCTGTCCCCTTTTTTCTGTCTTTTGTTTCATTACTAGAATTTTGTGTTTATCTATGTATTAATCTATCTATTCATCTCTCAAGCAAAAATGGTCATAGTATAACATAAATATAGGTAATAAAGTAGTGTCATATTCATAGCAAATATAGTATTTGTGGATAAATAGAAACCGTTTTATATAGGGTAAATAGATTCCAAGATTTAAAACGGACCCAGTAACTTAGCAGTATTAGCAAACAAAGCCTGCTGTAGTCTGAGATAAAGGCCATAAGTAATCTTCCCCCCTTGCATCTCCCCCCAACTTTTCTCTTGCAGTGTTTCATTATGGCAGCCTTATACCTGTACCATGAGTAAACCCCAGTACTATTCTGCTATATAAAATCAACTCTTAATTACTCCGCTGTGTGGTAGGGCTCATTACAAGATATGAGAACTGGCTGGATAAGAGAGGATTTCTTCAGTACGTGTTGGGATTTATAACCACTGGAGACAAGTTTATACTCTATGGCTATGTTTGCTTTTAGAATATGAGACAATCATAATCATGATTGTAAACGCAGTAGCTCAGCTGGGGTTTACTTCTGAAAATCATTTCTAGGTCAGATGCCTAAGTTGGGCAGCCTTTAAATATGTTTCTAAATAGTGAGTTTTAAAAAGTTTGCAAATACATTTCCTGGAGTTAAAAAAAGAACACTTTTTTTTACTTTTTATTTCCTTTTTAAAAAACACATGAGAGACTCTGTATTTTTTAATTTAAATAATTATGGCCCCGTTATTTTGCTGATTTGATCCCTATGCACAAAGTGACCTTGTTGTAATTTGCAGTTTCTATAGTCTGTACTCCCTGAAGAAATGTAGAATAAAATGTTTCTATTTCCAGGAGCAGAATCACAAAAAGAAGAGGATTAGAAACTTGCTTGCATGTTTGCATAGTTAGACCTTGAACTTCATGTTGCATAGTTTTGTTTAGAAGTCCCCAGGTAGTGTTCTCTTCCTTCTCAAGGATTTAGGCTGTTTGGAGCTTGTTTTAGAATAGAACAGGCCTGGAAAGAAGGGTTGTGATTTCAGCGGGATTACTCCTAGTTTATTGAGACATCAGCTGTCCTGCTTTATTGAGACATGGTTGCAATTTGTGCCTGACAGTGCTATCTCCTTCCCCCCTGAGGCAGGAGTGCTCAAAGCTGACCTGTTGTACTCCTTTTTGCTATTAGAATTCTTTTATTTAAACATGGCATCTGAAAGGCTGGAAGATGAACTTGAAACAAGCATTTGTTCTTTGACTTAGAAAACATATGCCATGTCAAGAGGAGGATGATAGGTACTTGATGGGTCCAAGCTGTTAGAAACATGCAAGAGAGTCTGATTATGTTGCAGAGAAATGCATTGGGAAGGCATTCCCTGCCGTGGCCACTGGGAAGATGATGAATAACCATACACCTATTGGTGCTTGGGTTCCTTGCCCTAACTCTGCCAGCGTTCCCCATGCTGCTCTCTTGAATTTGGAGGTTGTAAAGTCCTTCCTGGCATTCCAGGTAACTTTAGTGTCTTTCCTGGATGCCACAGCTTTATGGAAAATTCTTCTCACTTCCAAAGATCTTATGTGGTTTCTTCTCCTAGACTCGCAGTAGAGAATACTTATAATGTTAAAACCTCTGAAAAGTGTTCTCTTGTGGCAGTTGCTTTAAAATAAGCCTTATAGTGAATTCTGTCTTTCAAGATATTGTCATAATATATGTGGGGAGAAAACCTCTGAAAATTTTTTGTATTCAGAACATCGGACTTTAAAGCTTTTCATGAATAGCAGATTTTTGTCTTTTGTTTATGGATTTTGATATCACATTAATCTGAGAGACAATGGTATGGCTGTGTTTGGAACTTGCATCTGTATCGATAAAGCATTTTTCCTGTGGAGAAATTAGACTCATATAAATTAACTTTAATCTTAAAGACTACATTGTCTTTCTTTGAGGAGTAAGTGTGTTTACATCTTTCATCATCATCATCATCATGGCTTGGCTTCGCGAACGAAGATCTGGGAAGGTCGTTTCCCACGCTCACTGCAGGCGATGAGTGCACCCTTCGGGCCTGCATGGTGGATTTTTTTAGGTGAGGAGCAGCTTGCGTGGAACCAGCCCCAGCCTTTACACCTGAGGTTCATCTGCCAGGGCCTAGCGAGCTTGGACGGTGACAGCAAAGTCTTCAGGTCGTAGGTTTGGTTAGAGTATCCTTCTTTTAGATGGAGCCTTACAAGGCTAAACGAGCTCCATCTGCCTGGGTTTGGAGTCAGAGTTGTCCTTCTCCTAGGATGGTTGCCCGAAGGCTAGTGAGCCCATCCTGCCCGTGGACACACTTTGTGTGACCCTTCAGTTGAGACCTGTCTGGCTTGGGAGACCCCACCCGAGGCACATGCCACCACCAGCACAGCTCTCAACCTCACAAGGACACACAAGCTCTTTCCCCACAGCAAGGGGGTGCCCGTGAAAGAGCCGCTGCTCTACCTCCAGACATCACAGTCCCGGGCACGGGGTGGCCAGGGCCTGCCAAGAACGGGAGTCCTGGAGGCTACGTCATTCATAGTTCAGCACTATAAAGCATCATAGCACCGATGAGGTCAGCAGTACAAAACAAAAGCCTTATCTAGGGTTTTGGGTTTTTTGAGCTTTTCTGATTAACAGTGTAGGATACTTAAACTCAGATTTGTTACTACATACCGCCAAACAATGTTTAACCTACTTAACCATTTTAAAATGTTGTAATGCAGCTTAAAACACTAGTAGTAGGGCTAGTTATCGTCCAAGTGTTGTTAGTGGGTAATAAAGTGGTATATTTTCTATTGACTGTGCCTTTGGTTATTTGTTATCATCAGACAATCTTTAAAGTGGCTTACTTTTGCCTTATTTTAATGTTACTGTTTAAAAACACAGCTGTAACCGTCCTTTAAATGTCTTCAATTACTCTTCAGCAATGCACTTGTAATTGCTAAAAGTAAGATTTGTTCAAGAAAATAATTAAAACAAATATAAATTCATGTTTATTATCCAAAGAGAAGTTCAGTGCTGTGTGGCAATAATTAATGACAGGAATGTTACTCTTGAACACAATGCAGTAAGTAGACATTTTTTTCCTTATTGCTTTCTATTACACAAATTTTATTTTATTTTATAAAGGATACATTTAAATATTTGAGGAAAGACATTCAAACAAGGTCTTTTAAATTCTATCCTGCCAAGGTTATGTTTTAGGTTTTATGTCATTGTCATTTCTAATGACAGGCTTATTTCAAATAAAACTATGAGCAATATACTTCCCCATCCCAAACTAAGCTGAAAACCTTGCCTGTTTCTTTGAATTGGCTAATGTAAGGAGATACTAAGGCTTTGCCATCTTTATGTTGTCCTTTGAAAACATGGTTTTGTTACTGTTTGCACAGAGCTTGTAAAAATACATGGGTATTGGGGAAGTGATATTTGGAGATTTATTTGTCTCTATGAACACAGTCCAAGCTCAGATATGCCAGTGCACCAAGAAACCCAAAAGGAGCATAAAGGCATTCAGCTCTTTCTGGAGTTGCTGAGAATTTAGCAGGATCCAACTCTAATTGCATTTTAATGTTCTTTCTCTAACAGTCTTATACATCACTGTTGGATGTTCCAGCAGTGTGATGTGAAAACCAAATGGTTGTCTTTAAGCCTACACAAGCTGCTTTACAAGCTACTAAAATTAAACTACTTTGAAAGTAATTTAAAGTAGTTATTGAAGCTGAACTCTTGGAAGGTGTTTACGGTAACATCTTAGATTTGTTCACACACTTAATTTAAAACTGGTTTTAAAATGGTGTATATTTAAAAATAAAATTATTAAATGTGGGTAGTTTTGAGTAGGGCTGTGATTCATACCTAGTTCTGATTTTTTTTTTTGTTTTGCCTCCATTGAGTGAGCATTACAGCATCTAAATTTCTGTCAGATCCCGTAGGTTTGAGTAGTACCAGAAGTAGCTGATGTTTCAGTGTTAGTGGTATCCTTAAGATGCTAGATTGTTGGAGACAATCCTGAAGGCTGATTTAGATTTAGAGGATAAAATGTATATTGGTGACAGATGATGGATCTTTTTTAAGAAATTTGGAATAGCACAACAAGTAAAGCTGCAGGCAACATATATTCTTAAGGTCTAACCATTTTTTCCTTGCTGTGAACATTCCTGTAGATAAAATTATACTATTCCAGTAACTATTCCAAAGCTTTGGTTTCCTTAGTTTTGAAACTGTTTTGAATTTTTTTCCCCTCAAATTTTCTTAAATTTTAAATGGAAAAGTTGGTAAAATCTGATGATGTAATTCTGTATCCACACTGTTAAGATAAACCCATTATTCAAATGAAGATGATGGATCATATCCTGAAACTCCAGTGATTCATCCCACTTTCCCATGTTAAAAGGAAGCCTGGGAGACTTCACTGGTTGAATTTTTTTTTACCTAAGAGAATCCTTGGATGACGTGGAGCCACTGCAGTAGACTAGTGATCCTTTGTTTCACCCTCAGCAAGACAGGTTTGGCAAGGCATCAGAGACTCTCCATTTTGGATGTTCCTATCTGCGACTGTCTCTCTGAAGCTGTATCATGGGAGAAGGAAAAACAGCCTGAAGGGGTCAGTATTTTTTATTATTCTGCAGAGGTCCTCCAGATAGAGACAAAGGAAGGGAGATAGATAGGAAATAGTCCTAATCGGATGCCATTTAATCTCCTGATTTCCTCTGAACAACTTTGAACCTAGGCTGGTGCATTAGTGCTAGTTTTTATTAACTACATAAAACTTTATAATAATCTGACTGTTTTCCCAACTTAACTGTTTAATGTTATAATATGCAAAGAATGCATCTTTTGCATCTTACTGTACAGAATACCAAGTGACCTTGTACAGGACACAGGAATTTATGGGAAATGTAAGCAAATTATGATGGAGACCAATTGCTATGGCTAGAAGATACAGCAGACTTCATTATAAGAAAAATATGCCTAAATATACATTTACAGAAAGTAACTCTGCTAGAAAAATATTCTTTTGGTTGCAAAGGAAACAATTAAAACCAGGATATACCAGGTATCCCTGTAGATTTATCTACAGTGTGGCTCCTTGCCTTGTTGCATTACAAGTGGAACAGAGCTGTAGATCTGATGCCATTATGTGGTATCTGAAAGTACTGTTGTTTTTGTAGCAGTAGCTGGACCATTCTTCCCTAAAATAACCATTTGCTTAGCTTTTCTGCTCTCCTTTTTGATTTCTGCGATTTCTGCTCTGGGATTAGGTGATCTCCTTCACACAGTAGGGTCTTAAGGGAAGAGAGTATACTTCAGTTGGATGAAAGATGAGCTATATTACCTTTTAGAAGAACATTTTCCTACTGGAAGACTGTCTGGTCATGAAATAGCCATTATTAGGTATTTTGGAGATCTTGTGCAGTACCTAGCACAGAACTGACAAGTATTTATCAATACAGAATAAACAGAATCTGAAGTTCTCCAGCTACAGAGTGTTTACTATCACTCTGTGCAAGCCACATCTGTGTGACACCTTTGCTCAAGCAAATGCAAATAACCACCAAATGCATATTATCTATGTGTGATTTGGTAGAGAGTAAGTAATGCTGGATTTATTTGTCCTTCAAAAATTTCCTTCCAAGAGATTAAGAGCTATGAAACCAGGAAAGTGTGTGGAATTTGGAAAAGGTGTGCATATGTGCTCTCATTGAAAGTTCTGCATGAGAAATTTGTGATGCTGATAGCAGGCAAAAATTTTTAGTATATGCACCGTCCGTTGGGAAAGGATTGCTGGACTAGTTTAGGTATTCTGTAGGACTCGCTTTCACATATTGTATTCTCTTAGTCTCTTAGATTACCATGGAACTTTCCCTTCCCTTCACTTCCTTGTTTCCTTCCCCTCCCTCCACTTTGTGTAGTGATGGTGGGAAGTTACGGTTTTGAAAAATTGTATTCTAGACTAAGTTGGTGGCAAAGTCTGTAAACTTTTCAATTCTATATGAGGTGTCTCTAACAGAGTTAGTATCCTCTTAGTTCATAGGAGACTTACCAGATTCAGTGTTTTCTACACTTTGTTTTAAGAATTTCAAATTTATTTTCACTTGAATTAGTCTCATGTTTTCTTTTAGGTACTAAAACTTAACAAGATCCCAATGACTCTATAACAGGGAGCCCCGTTTTGGCAGAAAAGCTTGATAAAATTGAAAATTGTGATTAATATTCTTCTGATTACCTCATCTTAGCTGGCTTGGGTAGATTCTCTCAGATGTGATAAAACAAAACATTGCCAGCTACCCTTATATGTCAGTTACAAAGATGGAGAGATACGTGTTGCAGGATACAAGAAACGAGCTACAACTCTGAGTTAAGCGCAGGAAGAAAATCTCAGCCCTAATTGCATCTGTTCCTGCAGGAGGTCAAGTTGCAGAAGATGGCCTTTTGTAAGTTGCCCAAGAGCAGCTAGATAGCCTGGATCAAACCCAGGCCTGATTTAAACCCGAGTTCCAGGGAATTCAAGGAATACGTTTGTGAAAAGGTTGAATGTGCCTTATTTTTTGTAGTACCAGAGAACAGTCTTCTGTTATTTTAGTAAATAGGATTAATTGACATTTTTAAATTCTATGTAATTTTTAAAAAAGCCTTAAAAACTTGCCTTGGTAAAGTAGCTCAAGCTGTGGTTTTCGTCCTTTCACTTCAATTCAGCAATTTTTGAGAAGAGAATGCATTGCCTATCAAGAACTATATTAAAAGCCTCTTTTTCATGAAAGAAGAAAATTTGAGTTTGTCAGCTTAATTTGATGACACTCACTTCTCTGTTTACTTCTAAGTTTTTGCTTATTAAGTGATACTGAATATGGGCAATACAAATGATTTCTTTGCTTATGCCGAAAATGTTGTAATTAAAATATCTCCGAGTGGATTATTCTCTGCTATTACCTTATCAACGGATTAATGCAATGATTTCCTTTCAATACCAAGAGGAGTATTTGCAATACTTATTCAATCTGTTCATTTTTCTAAAATTTTAATTGTATGCTTTGGCTGTAAATAGATTGTTTATTAAACCATTTGTAAAATGCACTATGGTTCCTTATTGATTTTAAAAAAATGAAGTGTATTGCTGCATGGAGTTGCGATGAATGAGAACTGGATTTTAACAAAAAATGTTGTTTCCTCCTTGGGGAGGAAAATTCGTTTCCTCCCTAAGTTTGACAATGAAAATAGTATTTTAAGTGTGTGGTGGGTTTTTTTGATGGTATGGGTCAACACATGCAATATTTGACAAGTCAACTCTGAACAGTGAGAAAATGTAGAATACTCGGATCTGTTTGAATCTTGTTTATTACTTACTCTAATATCGTACAGTGTTGGTATAAAACAAGCTTATCATGTTCCTTCTCTACTTTGCTTTTCCCGTTTTTGTTAGTTCTCTGCCCTCATATGAGAAAAGCATATCTAAGATTCTGCTTGTGAGAAATCCTCAGATTTCTCATTCTTCTCTGTCTTTTAAATCTGTGTTTTAAGTTGGCTTTCTGATTCAAATTTAATGCTCTGTCTCTGAGGTTTTTTTGTTCTTTTAGCACTTACTGTTTTGACTGGTTAATTAATGCTGTAATGCAGCTGGACTGACTTTAGCTATCCTTGATGCATACAGCTGAGTTAGTCATCATAGATTCATGTAATGTCGGTGGAGAGAAGCAAGCATTTGCAGGTGGCAGTTACTTTAGCAAGAGTCCTTAGGCGTGAGTTTAAGCAAGACATGAATTGTATGCTGAACTCCATTGACTATACTGACAAGTTTGCCACTGGCTGCAAATGTAGTTTAGGGTGAGTATTTACATTTAGTCTAAAGATTGTTATTCCATGACTTTTATGATTCTTTTGTGAAATGCCATGGAATACATATGCCTCAAACTGTTTTGTTTTGGTATTATATGAGATTCAAGAAGTACTAACTTGTTTTTCATCAACAAACATTTTTGACAGGATTGTCACAGATATGTATCTGAGTCTCTTTATCTTTTAGGACACTTTTCAGACACAAACATTTTAGTCTAGTCTATTGTCTGTATAATAAGGCTTTTTTTTTTTTTAGCATCTCATGCACTAATACAAACATTCGTGGTTTTCTCTACTGTGTGTGTTACCTCTGATATACTTGTTAAAGCCTTTTTTCCGGTATTGCTCAGTGTTATGTCTAGTTGCTAATAGCACTTCTGTCTGTGCTTTACAAAATGTGATTGGCTGTGTATTCAAGTTCTCTCTTCCATACGCAGACATTTATGGTCTTTAAGACTGTTGCACACTTGCTGAGTATCCAGCCCTGGCTTTCATTGTCGTAGAAAGGCCAAACAAATTGATCTGTGAAAATAATGCATTGTAGCATATTTTCTAACCCCGATTCTTGAGAGAGAGACTGGTGCACAGCAGATGTTGACATTGATTAAAAACTTCCTTTACTGTCTCTTAAGAAGTGTACTTATGTTTTTTTTTTTTATATAGTCGCTAGAATGTGGATTCCCGCATGTTTCTGTTTGTCACAGCCAAATGTACGGAAATCTGTTGGGACTGATGGTATTTGCTCATCTGGACTAAAATGAGTGAAACATTCCATTTGTGAATTACAAGGTATAAAATGATACCATTTCCCAGTATTGTTCGGGAGGCTTATTGCAGGGTATGGCTGGTAGGTGGTAAAAGGCTATGCTCTTGTTGCATACATTTTATTGGAAAATAACTGTTAGGCAAAAATTTTTTTGTTAGACAAGTTCTTTTTCTCGCTACCAAGTGGGTCTGTTTCTTTGCTGTTCCATCTTAACAGCAGTGATGATTAGCGTGAACAGTAACTGCACGTGCCTGATATTCTTTAGCTCAGGCTTTTTAGGGGATGGAGGATAATGATTTTGGAATTTTTTACTTATAATGCTTTGAAAACACATGTGTAAAAACTGCCTGGCAAATAGTGGCTTGTAAGAATGGTTCCCTACCTAATGCATTCAGGAGTTTCCTCATAGATACGACTACAAAACTATTACTGCTCTTTATGGTACATCCAGCCTACTAGGTTTTCTTTTTTTATTTATTTTACTATTTTGCCAAAACCTTGTTTTATATTTTCCCTTTGGCGTCCTGTCTGTGCTAGCATGTTTACTCTAATTTTCCAACCAGCGTTATCACTGGTTCAGCTGTACAGCTGGCAGGAGTAATGAGAGCTGCAGCAAACACAAGGTGATGAAAGCTCTTGGCAACTTCTCCTTTTTGCTTTCTAAATCTATGAGCAAAGTTCGTACAACGGAATTTTGCCTTTGTCATTGCTTACATCACTGCATCCTCTGATGAGTACAGGCTGATAGTAATAAGAATGGGAATATTCTGTACTAAAATGTTGGTATAAAAATAGAATGGCTTTTCTGCATAGCCATTGGGAGCCCAGTGATAATTCTTCTGTGGCCTGTGTCATGGTTGTCAAGGAGGATTGGATACAGCTTTTTTCTTAGCTTCCAACAAGCTCTTGTGAACAGTGCTTGATTGAATAAGGAGATAGTTAAAGAGTTAAGTGAGGCAGTGCTTCTCAAAAAAAGGTGTGAGCTGAATTCTCTTGAACAAGTTTTCTATTATGTTTAAGAAAAATAAGACAGTCTTTTTTTCTTAAGCATTCTTTAAAATGAGAAGCTGTAAAAGCCCTGGCTTTGCCTGGTAAAAAGCCACCTCTTGGGAGAGGAGAGCTTGTAGAATTACCACAAAATGTATGATCATCAGAAAACCACAGATTTTAATGGACATGAAGAGCAAACAGTAGCTCTTCATGTAGCTTTGTAGTTTTTCAGGATGTGTAAGTGATGATAGTTGTGAAAAACTGCAGTTGGAACCCACTGAGACTGACTCTCGAGTATAAAAAAAGGCAGGTCTGTTTAAGATGTAGATATTTTAAAAATTTAAAGGACAGAATCTGAATAACAAAAAAATGAAGGGCCAAAGCATTTCATAATGGAACAATAACAATGTCAAAATTGCAGACAGAGCAAATGACCAAATTTCCTAGCAGTTTTAATTTGACTGTATCACAGAGCATTTGATTTGTGGATTGAAACTGAGATTTATTCAGTTTAAATCTCTTTGCCTTAAGTCAGCTGTGTACAGACTTTACTACCTCTTTACCAATATAACATAGATTTCTGCATGGTGTATTTTGTCTTCATTAAGTGTAGTGTCATGTAAGAATATACATCATGGGAGCAATAGGTCAATGTGGTTTTTTTTCAATAAACCAAAAACTCCATACTTTGCCTTTTGAAGAATAAAATATTAAAGCGTCAGCTGCAATCCTGGAAAGTTTTAACAGTTCTTGGGAGTTGTAAGACTGTGGGTCTTACTACGAGTTTTAACACTGTGTCACCAGACTTACAAATATTTTTTTCCCACAAGTAAAATGACTTCCTTACAATATTAGTTGTGAGGGGAAACAGTACAGTGCCTTTGTGCTTGTATAATTTATTTCTCTTTTCTCAACCTACCCCATTGCCATAAGTTAGCCTCAGCTAAGGGACAGACACCCACCCAGCTGCTCACTCCCTTCTCCCGAGAGAGATCTTGTGGGAACAACTTGTGGAAAAGTATTTTAATTTATTGTCAAAGTCAAATAGGTTTGGGTAGTGAAAACCAGACAACCTTTCTTTCCCCTTTTCTGAGGCTCAGCTTCATTTCTACTCTCTGCTTCTCTGAGGGGCATGGCAGGGATAGGGGTGTATGGTTGGTATAGAGGGATTTTCTCTCTACCACTCCTTCCTTCTCTCACTTTTCCCTTGCTCCAGTGTGGGCTCTCCCTGCAGACTGCAGGAGACTTCCAACTGCGCCAGCATGGACTCTCTAAGGGTGGAGGGCAGGGAAATACCTGCCCCACCACCGAGAAACTCCTCACCTCCCTCTCTGACCCTGGTGTTCTCCTGTTTCTCATTTTGTTTTTTGTTCCCTTCTCCTCTGACTGTGTGGTGGTTTTGCCCTTTCTTAAGAACGTTTCTTTAGAGGCATCACCACGCCATCTTTGCTGCTGGGCTCAGCTGTGCCCTGCCGTGGGTCTGCTGGAGCTTGACTTAACAGGCTGTGTCCAGCATGGAGCAGCCTTTGGCCTCTGCCCATAAGAGGCTGGCCCTGCAGCTCCCTGCTACCAACACCTTGCCGTAGATGCCCAGTGCAGTAATTTATACTATTTAAACAGTGTTCAGTTTCTGCTTTTATTCTACTTTTAATCTTAAAACAAAGGTTCATCCTGTAGGAATTGTTGTTAAGAAATTACATTTTCATGATGGTTTATTTAGTGGTATATATCTAGTTGCTCTAGTGCTCCAAAATCCCTGCATCTGTGATTTGGACTTTCGCTGTATTATGCTGCTGCTGAGACTCAGATAAGCTTGAATCCTTGGAGAATTCACTGTTATTTGAATCATAGTGGGTTTGCTAATCTCTCTGCTCTATTTCATTTCGGAATCCGTCCTTTCTTAAATGCCTCAGTCACATTTACATTGAAAAATGTTATGTTACAGCTGTGTTGCTTTTGGGTTTTATTATGCTGGGGATTCAAGATACGCTTTTCCGTCCATAGGGGCAAATGCAGTATAACTGCAATTCTCTGGATACCATAGTTGATTATTAAGGTACAGCATTTC
>NW_010394998.1:40656-59615 GCF_000710305.1 Buceros rhinoceros silvestris
AGGGAAAAACAGTGTCACTTTATGGACTGACTTGTTCTGTAGCGAGGTTTGAGGAATGGAGCATGTTAAATTTGAACAGCGTTGGCTTGTAGTACACTTCAGACTGCAAAATGGAAGTTAATCATAACCTGTGCTACCATGTGTCCTTTTTTAAGTGATAAGTTTCTCTAATTTTACCATGTCTGAGAAACAAGAGTGCATGTTTCCTGGTAACTGTGAATAGCTAATTTCTAACTAGTGGCCTGTTTCCCCACCCACCTTCTTTTTTTCTTTTTAACCTGTGCTTGTGCACAAAGGCTAGTACAGACATGTTAACACAAGCTGCCATTGTACCTTCTTTTTCCTGTTCTGTAAGTGGTTTTTGTGCCATAAGTATTATCTGAGTAAAGGTTCAAGACACCCTACTAAAATACCTGAAATCAGTCTTCCAGAAAGTGAATGAGTGAATATGCCTTTTTTTCTTTTGGGTAGGGGTGGGGCAGTGCTGGCTGTGGGCTGTGTGTGGTGTTTTGTTTGTTTTTTTTGGGGAGGGGGTGTGGTTTTTTTTTTTTATCTTTTCTTTTTTTAACTTTTTGGCATGCAGCTTAAACCTGAGGCACCAAAGCATACCATGTACGATTATAATTTCCCAATCTGTGTGTTAACTATCACACCTTAACAGAGTCAAATAAGAGTGTTGCCATGCCCCTATATGAGTGGAATATAAGATTTGCAGTGTGTAGCAGATGAGACAAATACTGCATGTTAATAACTGTACCTCTATTTATTGCCAGTATTTCGTAGTACGTGTACAACCTTTGTAATTGATATTCAGAAAAATGGCTTTCTTCCATGTCTGAGTAGGTGATCAAATTTATTACATATTCAATAGTATCTGCTTTTTTTTACCTTATTACAGATGACAGAGTTACAAATACTATTACCAGTGATTAAAAAAAAAATCCTCTGTGCAGCACCATTCACTTTCACTGCATAAGTAAGATGACATGTTCCTCGGTGAAATAAAAGAGGTTGCTAGTTTTGTGTTTAGGTTCCTTCGGGTATTGGCCTGATAAGTGCTGATGATTTTCTGAAACAGAAACTACTAGCTAGAATTTTCTAAGTAACTTTAAGTCTGAGCATTCAAAGGTGGAAGGATGTGTGAATGTTTTTAATCAGTCTTCCATGTGTCTGTCTTCCCTTTCCTAAGAACATTTTTACAGTTGGAATTTCAACTAGTTGCTAGCCATACTTTCAGTCAAGCTGGGTACCTGTGGAGACAGCAGTGATTAACAGGAGATTCTGTTTCCAATTGTGACCAAGTCACAATTACAGTCAACTGATTTCTGAATCTTTTAATAATTGCAAAACTACTATAGTAATAGTAGTTGTTGTAATATAGTTGAATGAAAGCTGAAGAAAATCAAAAGCTTTGCAATGAGAATTTGTCTGTGGAGTGATAGCATTTTCTTTCGCAATTGTTTCTGAGCTACTGTAAAAAAAAAAAAAGACCAAATTGAATATGACTTGTAGAAAAACCGAATTGTAATTTCCCTCTTCTTTTATGTTTTATTTCATTGTTAATTGCATCATATCAAATTTTTCTTTACCATAGTTACTGTACACAGTGATTCTCAGTACACTTGTACTTCTTAGTGCAATTTAACTCCAGTTCTGTCATTTTTTTTCTATAAATAGGACCCTTGATTAAAGTGCTAACAGTTACTACAGTAACTGTAGCTGAGTTTTTAAGGAAGTATATTGGTTCTAGGATATTAGAATACATTGTCATCTTTTAAATCAATTAACAGTTAAACCATTCTTGACATTGTTGAGCATGTGATGTGTTTGAATACACATCACCTTTATTCCCTGTTGGTTTTTTTTTTCTTTTTTTCAAATCTTGATTTGATTTCACATTGCTATCAAAGTTCTGTGGAGACAATAGATCTGTGGAGGATTTACTATTTTATATTAAAATTACTGAAACTTACCGCTGTTGAAGTGCATGTTGTAATATATAAAAAACATTCCAGACCTGGAAAAAAGATAAATGTTAGAGTCCTTCTGTGACTTGTAACTGGTAGCATCATAATAGATATCACCCGGTTAGTGGTATAGATGTATTTGTTATGCAGCTGCACTTCACTGTGCTTTTAACAGGAGGAGAAAAGAAAGTGGTTTGAATATAGTGTATGGCTTGGAAGTAGGCGTGGCTTTAGTTTGTGTTTGAACTGAGGCCTGTAAAATGTGCAGAGCAGCTTGGTACCCATGTATGAGACCTGGTCTTGCAACAAGGGAAAGATTGCCACGTGACTGTGTTGGAAGCGTGCTGCACACACAATACTGTAATTCAACAGCAAGTCTGTTAAAGAAGCTACCATGAGGCTATTGTTATGGTTAAATAACTAAATCTCCCAGTTGTCGGGATAAGAAACAATGCACACATTTTTAATTGAGAAAGCGTTTCTTCCAAGCCTAGCTCATAATGATGTACTTGTTTGCAATGTCTTGGAGAGGTTAATGCAGACAATTGAAATGGTTAAAAAAATATGGTTGTCCAAAAGATGTTTGAGAATCATTCACAGAAAAACAGGCAGATGTAGAGATTGAGACTGCATACCTGATCTGAAGCAGCTGGGCTAAGATTGTAGAAAACAGATATCCATGGACAATGTTTAATTGTTTAAACACTGGTTTTCTTTCAGAATTATCTGTTCTTTTGAGATTAAAACCTTCTCTGGTTTAAAAGAGCTGTGAAAGGCTGTATTAATTAATTACTGATCACAGACTCTGAAACAAATTGTTGCAGACAGGCCAACTGGTTATAGCACATAGTTTGACCCCAGTTACAGATTTAAGCATTGTCTCCTCTGTTCACTAGCAGCCTGTGAGAAATTGTGAGCTTTCAAGATGCATTAGAGAAAGCATCAGGTGAAGAAGAAAAATCTGAGACAGGTTCCTTTGCCTGTAATTATTATAACTTTACTCTCTGGTTCTT
The DNA here is from genome assembly GCF_000710305.1 of Buceros rhinoceros silvestris. Taxonomy (NCBI): domain Eukaryota; kingdom Metazoa; phylum Chordata; class Aves; order Bucerotiformes; family Bucerotidae; genus Buceros; species Buceros rhinoceros. The sequence goes on from NW_010394998.1 coordinate 43,637, forward strand.
ATTTTATTAAAATGTAAAATACTTGTCACTTTTCCAAGTTTGAGGAAACTTCTGTTTCCCAGAAACCTAGAAATGCTCCTTGAGTAAATAAAGCTTTTTGGGTAACAGGGTTGCAGACAATTAGCCGGAAGAGTAGGAAATGTTGAGCACAAGAATTAAATCTGGGCCTAAGAGGGCATGGAGTAGTGGTATTGGGACCACCTCATTGGTAATTTTTTTCTGTTTGATGTCATGATTGATTTAAAATGATTATTGTGCTTGATGAAGAAATCAGTCATCACTGTTTTAAAATGCTGAAACCATATTCTTTTACTTGAGAGAGAGCCTTTTACTAAATTGCTGTGTTGTAACTGTGCAATCCTGTCACACCCTTAGTGAATGTGTGGAGAAAAACGTCTCTTAGTCCTAAGTGATATTGTAGCAGAACTATGAATGTGCGATGTCACAGCTTCTGGTGGACATGTGCTAGTCATCACAGTATCAAATACTTCAATTTTATTTCCTTCTTTACTGCTTTAAAAAGGTAGTCCTCTAGGGTGTGAGTACTAACAGGATCGGCTGCTGGCAACTGCCACTTCATCACTGGAGTGATAAAGTACCACCAAGCCCTTGGGACTACGTAGCTGGTAACTGGGAGAACCCTACAGGTTGTTATTAAATAAAAGAAATGCAATTATAGTTGGAATGGGTAACAACTTATTGTTTGGGTTTTTTTGTACAAGTGATGTGAAAGTAGCATGGCTATTGTAGAGGACCACAGTAAAACTCATTTGAAAGACGATGCAGTTCTGATCACTTAGGTTCAAGAAAAAATAATTCAAAAAGTAATCAAAAAGGGAGGATTGGCATTTGAAAACAAGTTGAAAAATCTCGGTTTATTGACTAGAATAGCGCTGAATAGATAGTACAGGCACAGAAATCAGAGTGATAAGCCAGCTACAATTTTGTGTGTAACTGTGTTTTAGCTTTCTGCTTTTCTCCCTGTAGGCATATTTTTTATGTTTGTTGAATGGGTCCAGGGTGGGTATCCAAATCCTCTGGTTCTCTTGCAGGCTTGGTGGGCTTAGAAACATTATCCTTGCAAGTATGGTACCCTGGTACAAATGTGAATAAATCACACAGGCATGTTTGAGTAGGTGATCAAATTTATTGTATATTCAATAGTATCTGTATATAGGCAACCTAGGAATACATTTAGGCTAGAATCACAGTGAAATTGTTATGCTGGGTGGAAATGAAGTTCCAGGTTTGAGTCGTGTAAAAATAGTTTAGACAAACCAAAATACTCATTCTGTTCTTAATGTTAGAGTGGGTAATGTGCTAGGTAAGTGGGGGGGAAAAAGACATGTGGTGTAGGTATAATTTGTGGACATTAACTAGAACTGCAAAAGCATAGGACAGAAATGAATTAGGCTTATTTTTTCCAGAAATGAATGGTGAGTTCCAGAGCAGAAGGAGAAGAAAGAGCAAAACCCCTCTCCTTTTGCTTCTTGTGCAACAGAAAGACATCTTGATTCTGCTTTCGTTTTGTCATTAGAACCACTTGGGTTTGCTTCCTTTAAACTGCAGGATTGCTTATTATGATCCCCAGAAATGTAGCACTAATAAAATCTCAAAATGCTTAAAAGATGTCCTTAAAAATAGGAAGAATAACTAGTGTGTCTGTGAATAAATTGCTTTTAGTACATTTTACAATATGCTGCTTGATATCTATCTATTTTTATTTTTCCAATTTCCCTTCTAATCAGCCTGAAAGAAATAAACATTAGAAGGAAATAATTCTCCTGATCCAGACTGTATTGGGTAGGTACCTAGCAAAAGTGGAAATTTCTGTGGTAATTGCAGGCTTTTGTTAGGTGGTTTATTTCATTCCACCTGATACTATATGAAGAATTGTGAACTTTTGGTAGAGCTTTTTAACAGTTCTGTTTACTGCACTTGACATCTTCCTTAAAAATGTTACCCTTGAAAAAGAAGACAGGATACAATAAATCCATTGCAGTTCCTTCTTTGTATTTGTACATAATAATGAAGTTGTTGGTGGTCGTTCTGCCCTTTCAGAGTATACAGGGTAGAAGAAGTGGTATTTGATGAGTAAAAGTTTCTCAGAAAAAAATGGGTTTAAGAAGATGTGCATCTCATTTTAGAAAGGTCATCTGGCTACTGTTTTCTCCTTTAACACAAACGTTTCACATATGCTTGCGATGGACTTGGGCAAACCTCCAATGTTTCTGACCCAGCTTGCAGTATTTGTTTATAATTTCTTTTAACTTAAGTTTTCTTCGGTTTTTGTCTCTCTTGAACCCAGTCTTACTTTCCCCTTAAGCTACCTGTATTCACAAAACTTCTGATTCTGCAAGGCATGGTGTATCCCCAGCTTCCACTGAAGTCAACAGAAGCTGAAGAAACTTTGCATTTTCTCAAAAGACAGATAAGCTTAGAAGAAACTTAACAAAGAATGTAATTCACAGTCCCTCTACTTCCTTGTTGTGTTTTTGTGATCGTATATGCCTCGAGTTAAAATTACTATTTCTTTTCAAGTGGGGTTGGTTACAGTCGAAAAGAACATCCCCTTTTTGTGTCACGTTCCTGCCAATGGCATGTTTAGTATTCACTGCATGTGTCTATTAAGCATTAATTCTTTAACTGTATTTTAGTGAGAGAGCACAATATGGTATGTTCCAGTGCAAGAGTCTTAATTCCTACACAAACATATGGCATAGAATTATCTACTAAAAGATGGAACAATCTGATAATAATTTGTTAGAGTGACATCTGCACAATAAAATAAGATGCTGATCACACTGGAAAAGTAAACACAAAAGTTTTGTACTATCTATTCTGACATCATCAGAAAGCCATTATCATTCCTCCATGGAATGTTAAATTTTAATGATCTAATTTGGTCTTATCACATGCAATATAAATAAAAAATAACCCTATTAAGTATTCAGAGACCCATGCTGAACACAAACTTTTAAGTGCTATTTTTCTAGAATTTGGACTTAAAGCACTCACATGTGTTTAGTGGGGAATAAAGAGGGAATGTTAGGAGAAAAATAAAAATTCTGTGGTCACTTCATCCTTTACTGAAGATATTTACTTATTCTGTTCTATTCTCTGCTTAGCTTTTTTCTTCTACTGTTGGTCCTGCCATCGGGATACATAATTTAACATCAGTCTTTACTTTCAGGGAAAAAACATTTCAGCACAAGAATGTAATTACAGTTTTTGCCTGAATCAAATGAGAGCGTTGATTCTTTGAGGGCAATTTGAAGTGTGTTCGTGTTAGAATGCCAGACCTGAACTGTGAGAGAAAGCTTCTGCAAATCAGAACTTAGAGTTGTATTACCTAAACTCCTGAAGTCTGCAAGGAAGCTTCACTTTATTTCCTAATGCACATGACTGAGCATCAAGATGGTAGGTCTTCTGGTTTAGGCTTTGCAACTGAGGATTTCAACTCGATCATCAAGTCTGGAATGGAAATACCCAGAAATTTGGACACTGCATTGAAATTGAACTAAATTCTGGTTGAAGAGTTTGGATTCTTTATTAGAACTATTACAGAACGTAAGCTATTGTTTTCTTTAATTAGAATATTGGTAGCTTTTTAGATATGCAGCAAGGAAGGAAGAGATCTATTAAAAATGACAGAAATGACTAACAAATTCTGATTCTTCTGCATTAAGTGGGGTACTACATTAAGTTAGTTCCCTTTAATAGCAATAGTTTAAATATCTGGTTCCTGGAGAGAAAATCTACTTTTTTAGTGCGAGTATTAATGTCAGAATAGGGCACAAGTTGATCACAGTATTTCAGTTTTGTAATTCTGAATCTATGTAAAATATATTTAATGTAGGATTACAATAGTCAATACTATTTCACATTGATCTTTTTTGTCTTTTTTTAAACCTTGTTTTTGTAATATAATTTACTGTGTCAAACAGGCAGGAAAAATGACTTTTGCATTTCTTAAGGGAAAGCTACTGCTGTTAATTTTTTTCTATTTTGTGGCTTTTTTTTTCCCGAAGAGCATATGTATGAAGAATATGTAGAACATATTTGTGTAAGTTTTCTTCGTAAGAGTTAATAGATCACAGTAGGAAGGCATTTTTCAAGATGTAAATGAAAGAACTACAACTACATATAGTGATTTCCTTTTACACATCTATACTTAAAGTCTTTTTTTTTTGGTGTTGCTGTATAAAACATAAGATGTGTGGTTTTTTTTTTTTTTAAAAAACCTAGAAATACAGCTCACTGGAATGATGTTGAATTATCTCAGATTGGTCTTCACTGCCTGCCAGCCAATGGAACTGATACCAGCTTTTTTTATGACGGATTTCAGGCTAACTGCGAGTGAGGATAGAACATTTCATAGAAATGTATGGAACTTTTGGAAGTTAATACAGAGTTGATGCAGCAATCTCTTTCACTCTTTTGACATGTTCTGTGTGATTAATGGACTTCTCACAGATTAAAAAGCAATGGGATATCATACTGGAACATTTGTTCAGTCTTACCAATTCTGTCTCTGACGTATATAAAACACCTGTAAAGGCTTCTCAGAAGAAAAGGCATGTAACACAATATTTTTCTGCATGAAATGCAAACAAGGTATTTCTATAAAGATAAAGCCTTTAAATTTCAATAGTAGTTTTGTTTGTTTCAGGTGGAATAATTATATTTTTTAAATGGACTAAAAATCAGTAAAAGAATTACATTTTATGGTTTGTAAGCAAGAATCACATTGTAATATGAGCTCCATGCATAAACTCTTGTGTCTGTCTAACTAAACCAAATATGGATATGACAACATGAGAAATACCGTATTTAGGTTTTTATGCTCAACAAAAATCCTTAGTTGAAAGTATTCATATTTTATATCCTAGATGAGCTGATTCTGAAGAGATAAATCCAATTACCTGATTGTCTTGAAAACATCAAACAACTGCTCTTAATGATTTGGGACCCAATCCACAGGAAGCTAGCCATACTTTTTGTTTTGTCTGTAGAAGCTTTATTGGTTTTATTAGACTTCATGACTGCAGAAATTCTTAATCTCCCTGCAGTGTTGTGGGAAAATATCTCCTACTCGTTTGGCAGAAAAATTCAATAAGCTGCACATCATATTGTCACTCTCTCACAAGCAGAATCCTGATCTTTTGTCAAAACATAAGGAACAATTGGCTGATGGCAATTCTGATTACTGTAGAAAGTAATTATTGAAAGAAGGCATATAGATCTTAAATGATCCTTTTATCTTCTACAGCCATACAAAATGAATAATGATAAAATTACACGTATTCTTTATTGCGTTCTGTTTAATAAAAAAAGAAAAATGAAAAAATGGAACTAAGCATACTGTTTGATAAGAGCAACGTCATCAAACAGTGTGATGTCTTTTGAATCTACTTGCTACAAATGACTGGCATGTGGTAACCTTTTTGGCAAGTACCTCTTACTGCTTCATAACCCTTGCTACAGAATTTTGTCGGCCCTCCTTCTTCACTTACACAGCTTTTTGCCTTACCTATATTACAAAAGTGTTTTAAAAAGTTTGCCAGTTAGCTCACATTTAATTGTATGCAGATTTACAAATACTAAAGCATAGTAAAGAGGTTTTAGTTTAAGCATGCTTGGCATGTCAAGAACCATCCAAGACTACTTACTGATGGAAAGAGAACTGTTTTGAACATGCCTCTTCACGACCTCCTAATGCCAAGGAATTATGGAGTTGGTATAAACAGGTAAATAGTGCAGTCATCTAGCCAAAAAAGTAATGATACTTTTATGCTTTGCAACCACACAGATGTCTGGTTGTACTGCCTTCCCAGCTTAAGAGGATTCCTGGAGGATCTTGTGTGGATGTTATGAATGTGGGAGAAGGACTGTGGGTGTATATGGCAGGCTGTTCTTTTACACAGATGTACAAGTTTTGGTTCTTTGGCTGACGTTCTTTTAGTGTCCGTGCTATAGCGTCCAAGTACTATTTGATACACTTTTAGTGACCAGGACTACGTAGTAATAATGCTCTGCAATACCAAACTTTTTTCATTCTCAGAATGAAATTAGAAAAGTTGTTTTTTTCAAATGTGTATATTTTTTATTGTCTGTGCAGTCTTAAATGCCACCAGGTATTTCTTAGATCAATAATTGACCGTCTAGCCTGCTTCTGAATAGGCTAATGGCAAGTCAATGCTTTTTGCTTTTATTCCAAGTAATAGTGATACTTTGAGATACTTGCTACACTAGGGCTCTGTAAGACAGAAGTGTAATGGATTGAGAACAGTCCTGTTATAGACTGATTTAATAAAATGGTATTGAACGAAAGACATGACAACTAATTCTGGTACCTTAGTAAATGGTTTTCAATTTCTTATCTAATAACAAGCCTGCATGCTCTACACTGAGCTCTGTATTCTAGTTTCATATTCATTCTTACTTAGTGTATCAGTCAGTGTTACTTTGCTCTAACTCTCATTCTCTTTTATGTGCTGATGAACACAGAAACTAATTAAATAGATGTATCTGTTACAGCTGCAGAGTTAGCGTGTTTTGTTTTTACTGTTCTCTGAAAAGCTGGACCCTCACTAGAATAGAATTGTTAGATATTCTTTGTGAAAGTTCCTGCCTTATATCCATAGTTTTTGGCACAGAAACCGTGATCAATGCAGCAATATAACCACTTCAGTGAATAGTGAGGTGATGTTTATTTTTCCAGCTCTCGGGCATGGTAAATTATCTGAGGTAAGAGGAATGTCGGTCATCATATTCTGTCAAGTCCTTCATTTGATTATCATTCTTTTAGAAACCATAAGCCAGAAAGGCCTGTGATGTCAATGTCATTGTTCCTTCATTTCTTCCTTCGCTTGAGTGGAAGGAAATTATGTTGCTTTGAATGGTCTGTCATTTTTTTTCGTTAGGAGTTTAAATTGAATACAATCTCTGTTTACACTGAGCCTTTCTGTTTGTCTATCATATTTGTTAGCTAGAAACTCATATTTTCCAAGAATGGGTTCAATTTTCCATGACTATTGGCAGATGTTTCTCTAGGATCTTCAGTGACAATGATGTATTTGTTGATAACCCAGTGCTTGCTAGAAGGGACTTTGCTTTGCATCAGTGAGTCTGGTTTTTGTATGAGAGCTTTAGTCAAAGGAAACTTATTCCATTTCTTCCAAAAATGTCTAAGGGTAGTTTCACACTGTTTTGAATGCATACTTCATGTAATGAATTTTCCTTTGGTTCATCTGCTCTTTTCTCTTTGTGGCAGGTGAAAGACATAATGCTCTGGTTCCACTCGTTTGATTCGTATTTTGGCAAGTTATATATTTTAATAGTAATTTTAATAGTGGAGCCCAGTGTTCCAAGATACTAACCATAAAGATTTGGGTTGTGAGGAGATTTCATTCTTTTACTGTTGTTACTGTTTTTGTGCTCAACTTGCCACTTCAGTACTCCAGTAGGAACATTTGAGGGGTTTGAGTCATAGGCTGCAAGGTGACTTACAGCAAGAGTGTGTCTGCACAAGAAAACTTCTGATGGGTTTCCATATAGCTTTCTTTCTACTAGAGGAAAAAGTCGTAGATGATTTCGCAATTTCTGTCTTACTGATGTTTTCTCCTGCTTTCTCATACCTTCCCAAAGCTAGACAACCTGTGTCGCAGACTCTTCTTGAAGCGTCATCAAAGACTGGTTCTTGGCCACGTGGTTTACTTAACAATGACAGAAAATATTCCTTTTGAAGATTGTTCTAATTGGGTGCTTTTTCTTTGCATTGTTTCTGAAAGGATAACTTTTTTATGTTGAGGGTTGGAGGTGTGTTTTCTGGGTCTTTACTTGTTTTGCTGTGGTTTTGTTGTGGGTTTTTCGTTTGTTTTTTGTGTTTGGTTTTTTTTTCGTTTGTTTTTTAGATCTCACAGTGCTCCATAGCTTACTTAGTTTGGATGTAATTAGCAGTAGAGCATTGCATAGCTACAGTTTTTTTCCTTTCTACTTTTCTTAAAAGTTAAGCTACATAAATATATAGCTGCAGGTTATTTGAAATTCCTGGGATTTTATTACCTGTTAAAATATGTGGTAGGGCCATATAATTATTTTTTTCAGTAATATTTTTCTGCCTTTTTTTTTTTTTCTCCCTGTAATAGAATTGGAATAGTAGGAGAGCAATGAAAAAAAAGGTTGTTTTAAGAGATGGGAAAATAATTATCTTTTCCTTTCTTCAGTTCATAAATAAGTTCTAATATCTGGAGTTGTGAACCGAAAATCAAATATATTCTAGTCTCAGTACTGACTGATACTTGCCTTGTAACATTGAGAAACAAACCTTTCTCTGGTCTGGTTTCTTCTCCTCTGTTATCAGGAAGAAACATTAATATTTTCAAAGCATTCTAAAATTCCTGGAATGCATGTGTATGGAACTACAGATTTTTTCATTATCTGTTGGAAGGTATACAGGTTTTCTAAATATTGTTCTGCTTTGCTATGCAAGAGTACAAATGAAGAGTCTTTGGGAGACATAAACTTAAGAGTCATAGTGGCCAAAAAAATGATTCAGTAAATTGACATTCTGTAATAAATCTGTTGGTGTTAATTTTTGTAGTTCTTATCCTCTGTGAGTTTTTAATTAAGAGTAACACTTGACAATTGGAACGGTGAAGTTATTGGTATATAAACAAAACAGTGGTTGATTCAGTCTGCTGTTTGACTCATTTACAGAAGCTATGTGATGAATTTTGGGCGGTCTTGAAAACCTGAGACGAGCTTTTAAAAGAACTTATCTTATGCCTAAGAGAAACTTGATATGATGGTGCTTTACGTGCGTCACATGAGACTTGGCCACAGCTTTTCCCTCTGACTGGAATTTCATTGGTTTCTTCTCCTTACCTCAGGTAGAAGTCACTAGGTACTGTGGTCTACCTTCGATAACATTAATTTGCTGGTTTTAACATCCTTTAATACAATATTCTAGATACTAGAAGGTGAAACCTGAGAATAATGGGTCATGACATTTTAGAACACCTTCAAAACATTTAAAAAATATTTTCTGAGTTAAAAAAAGTGATTTATCATTTTATTAATATAAGGGCAGGTCACCATTCCATTTGCTGTACTTCAGAAGCAGCCTTGAGGAATGCTTAACAGTTCTAAAGCTTTACCTGAGTACTTAGTTAATACTACTTAGTTTTCAGTATGATCTGTCTGTGAGCATTATGACGTATAAAAGGAACCATAATTTTCAATAGTGGCAGCTAGATTTGGAGTGCTGTAAAATTTGAGTTGTTGTGGAAAAAAGTAAATCTCTTCTCATCTGGTTATATTACTGTGAATCTTCAGTTATTGTTTAATCTGAACCTGAATTTAAAAAAGACTTCTGGAAGTCCTGACACTAATTTGACTTGCTGGTATAACTGTTAGCAATATTAATAGTGATACACAGATAGGATAATTGTGCCAGAAAATGGTCTTAAATAATCCAATGGAGGTAACAGTTTATTTTAACCAATAAACAATGCTCCAAAATAACTGTGAACTTATTCCTCAGTCCGTCTACTCATACTGGGTGTACATCTGTGTACAAAACAATGCCCTTTTATCTGCAATGTGTGGAGTTCTAATTTAAGGTTTTTTCCCCAGCTGTTTTGTAGGAATGTGATTTTTAAATTGAGAAACTATCAATTTTGAGTTTATTGGCAACAGAGAAGGAACATTTCCTTACTAGGTTTCTTGTTCTACTGACTTCTTACCTGCAATATGTTACAACTGTGCCTTTGCTGATAATTAATGAGCTAAGGGTGTATGTAACTGTTTGGAATTGCTGTATGTGCACCACTTGTGAATTCCTTTTTTATGCTTAAGTAGTAAACATTCTGTAAATAAATCCATGATAATGACTATAGAATTTGTGTAATCAAGATGAGAAATGACACGGTAATGGGCCTTTATTAGGAACTGCACAACTACAAGTTATTGTTTATAATGATATATATGCATATTATTGCACAGAGGATTTGTTCTCTTAGTTCAGGAGATATTTTAGAATTAGCTAATTCTGGTCTGTGGCAGATAGAGATTAATTTCCTTACAATAAATTATAACTTCACAGGGTCAGAATCCTTCTGTTTTAAAATACAGGCATTACACGGGAGTTTAAGTTAAGGGACAGAGGCCTTCATTTCTAGACCTGAGAAAGTGCAGTCCAAAGGTGCTAACTAAGAAAGGAAACAATGCAAAGCTAAGACAAGGCAAGGGCAGCTGACACGCAGCAGAGGGGTAAAGAGTCCAGACCAAGGGTTTCTGTGCATAGTCGTCAGGGAAGAATGGAGAAATGAATGTGAGTGAAAGAGAAGAATTTGAGCTTTAAATACAGAGTAAAATCAGAATGAGGAGAAAAAAGAGAGTAGCTAATGATTAAATTTTGTAAGGCATAAGAGCAGTGTCAGGAGAGCTACCAGTAAAGGATTTACAGCAGTAGTTGTGGAAACTCAAGGAATTATTTGCAAAATATGTTAAACCCCTCAAACACCCAGACAACCCCCAAACCAGTAGCAAACTTTAAACAGCTTGAGACAGTCTTTAAACAGTCGCAGAGATATCCTTTCAAATGTTTTATTTGCATTCAGAAGGATTGATAAAGCCAACCCTCCTAACAGTAGCTATCAAGCACTTCCTCTACAAGCAGTCCACAGGAAGCAGTTCCAGATGCACAACCTTTAAAATATTGTTTATCAAAATGCATTTTTTACATTGTTTGAACGTGGTTTGCTTAAAGTATTGAAAGAAGAGTGGAATGTCATGGGTGAAATAGTTTATTAAGTGCGGTTGAAGTTAAGCTGTTAAGAAGAATCTAAATTATTTAAAATGTCTCTCTTGAATAAATACATCATTGCCACTGTACCATGAAGAAAGCTTTAATCATTATAAGGAGTTACAAAGGTGTATCTGTGAAAAATAGCTTGATTAGGTAGTTTCCAGTGTGCTCTTTGTGGATTGAGACTTTTATAGCATATAAAGAAGGTTACCAGCCTAATACTTGCCTCATTCTGCAAATTTGTTGCCTTGTTATCTCTTTTGTAAAGATCTGTTCTCTCTTTATAAAGAGGAGAGAGAACTTTCCATGGTTCCTCATTACTCTCACACATGTTCCACAGGTGGTAGAGTTTATCTACACTGTCAACATGTATTATCAAAACAACAGATATATATTTTTTTCCTGGCTTATTTTGGGGAATATGAATAGGAATTGTTTTCAGAACATATCTACTGTTGTCCAATATACACTTCCAAATATTTCCACCCTTTAATGCGTAGAAGCCTTTCTTCTGTATTTTAAGGCAGGCAGTAGTACTGTTGAGCATGATGTTTCTCTAGTGCTTTTTACTTGAAGTGTGTGTGTTTTTAAAAGTTTTAAAAGTTCTAGAAAGTTCGGTATTTCTAACATCTGCTTGTTTTTTAAAAATCATTTGCAGTAGTTCTATTAAAATGTGGTGGAAACTGATCAAAGTTTACTGAAAGATAGAAATCTAGCGCCTCATTTAGACATAAATTATTTTTAGTCTTTTCATATATCATGATCATTCCATCCTAGAATACATTTTATTTCTTGATGTATTTTCTTCCTTGATACTTCAATGCTGAATTAAATATTTTTTTCCAAACCAGTGAAAGTCTTGGAGTCTAACAGGAAAAAACAGTAATCCCCTGAATTTTCACTTTAACAACCATTGCTAATTCTAATTTGTAAAGTAAAACTGCAAAAATTCTTAGGGAGAATAAAATCAGGGACCAGAGGAAAGTTGATGGGGAAAGTTTTGTGTTAGATTTTAGGGTTTGCATTGCACAGAAGGTCAGATTTCATGTTTATAACACACTCTTCTAAACCTTAAACATAATATTCCCCTCCCTTGGTTGTTTCTTCTTCTTTCTAGAAGAACCTGGGCAAAGCTGCAACTTGATATGGTACTTGTATGCATTTTGTTCTGAAGAGTTAAAAGCTAGGGCTGTATATGACTGTAAAGATCTCTGGGTCAGGTGGATACTACATGAGCTATTTTTAAAAAGAAATTTGTGATCCCACTAAAGATATTTGCGGTTTCTGGATTCAGCATGGTATTATGCTGAAAACTATAAACAACAGCTACTAGAGCAAAAAGAAATGTGATAGTTTCTTTTTGGTCTTAACCTGTAGGAGTCAATCAAACAATGGAGTATGGAATTCTGGTGTGTCACATTTGTTGAGATAGTATCTTCTCTTGAATGATCCTTACTCCCCAAAGAAGTGAGAAAGAGTTATTAAAGTAGAGTTGGTTTTCACATGTGATTTTTTTTTTTTTTTATTTTGAACTTTCTTTACTGCAGACTGTGGCATATACCATTACTTGTCACTTTTCAATTCTCGCCTTCTCTTGCAGTGCACTTGTAGGAGTGACATGGTGACAATATCCATGGATGTCTTTGTGAGGAAGTTTCAACCAGACAGATACCAGCTGTGGAAACAAGGCAAGGATTTATACTCCATTGATCACACAAAGCCAACTCCTGAATCAACACCTGAAGTAAAGATCTGGCTACAGAGAAGGAAGAAAATAAAGAACTTTCCCAAGTGGTATTTATGTTTCTTGATCCTCTATTTGATTGTCTTCACTGTGATGTCAATTTCCTTTTAGTTTCATTTTTGCCACTTCCTCTGATGTTTTATTTGAATCCATTTACTTCAGAAGGAAGAAGTTTGTTCTTTTGTTGTCTGTATTAAGGTGAAATTGGGTGCAATCAAGTCTTTTTTTCAGAGTGACTATGAAAAATTAATTCAATGTACAATTTATGTGTATAGCTGCAGTTAATGAGTATGGAGAGCATCAAAATGCTTTCCAGTGTGGTATTTAGAATGTTTCTTCAGTAGAGATTATTCCATTAAAATTTTCAAGGTGTGGATGGTTGCCATTGTTTCTAGTGACATTGCATCCAAAAAACGAGGGATAAGTTTCCTAAGAGAGACTTCTCCTATAACATGTTAATGTTATATTGGGAAGACTTTTCATGAAGCTCTCGCAGGATCTCAACAGCTTCGTGAAGTCTTTAGCAAGAGTTTTAGCCCTCACTGCCATTTAACTCCAAGGAGTTACATTGTCTGGCATGCTCTTACCAGTGCAGCAGCTGAAACCTCTCTCTGTCTACCATAGGTCGAACACAGATCATAATTTGGTGTAAATGCAGCCTAAATCTCAGCTGTTGGTGCTGCCACCACTGAGAAAATGAGGAGAAAGGCATTTCTCAGCCTGTCACTGACGCTGTCAAAGCTTTGACCTATTAAAGCAGTTTCGTAGCAGGATGTATTTTCTTGGTGTGCATCGTGTTTTTTGTTCGCATTGCACAAACTTTCTTGTGTATTAGTGCTTTATGGTCTTACTTAATGGGATCTTTATGGATTTTCTCCTTCGTTACCTAGTAAAGATCTACTTAATTTCTAGCCTAGGGTGGGCAGCTTTATTGATACCTAAAAAACAGAAAGTGTGGAGTTTTTTGGATTAAAGATAATACTGAAATTTTAAGACCGTTTACCTCCTTCAGATAATTTTACAATGTAATTTTTAACTTCCTCTTGAACTGAATTTCCTCATTGTCTTTGTAAGTTGATGTATTGATTATAGAGAAGTTAACCTGTGAAGAAGAAGACCAACTGTAGTGGAACATCATAGCTGAAATATATAACACCGGGTTTGTTCCGGCTAAGAAAAGTTTGTGGGATATAACCAGTTCTTGAAGATAGTCAGTGAAGCAGCTTGACAGAGACTATGTTAGCATATTTATGATATTAACCTGGACCACAGAGAGAGTAGTTCTGTTGTTTAGCTAGTTGAATGCCATTTTGCCCTGTAGTAAGTTTCACTGTGTGTGTTGTACAGTGTAACTGCAAGTTCACACTGGAACCAGCAGTGATTAGTTTGGTAGTACCCTCATTGGTAGCTAGTTTTAAGCAAAAGTGAAGATTTTATAGTGTTTATGCTGAAAGTTTTATTACGGGAACATGTCGGCTGATTTCATGCACTTAGCTAAGCTAATAAGCACGATTCCAGTGCTGAATAATTCTTGAGTTGGCTTTTGTTCAGGCGTGGTAACAATGTACATTGCAAATGGAGGATAAAATGTTTATTCAGCTTCATTTCTAGTGTAATGTGTCGATTGAAATTGTCATCATTTTGATTATGGGAATAATACTAGTTCCAGCAGAGTGAAAATAGAAATACCGTCTATGGAAATCTTCGTGAATATAGTGACAGAGAGGTCTTAACTCTGGCATTTATGGTTGAAATGCTTTGCTATAATAGAACATCTAATGGCTGCATGTAAACAGTAATAATACTTGCTGATATATTACAATGGGCATCTAACTAATGAACTAATGGGCATCTCCACTTTGGGAAATTTTCTGGAAATTAGTATTTTGTAGAGTGGGTGTTGAAAAATACACATTGATGCACAAAGGATAAAATGTAAGGGGAAGCAAAATGTTTTTCTGGAGATGTTTGTAGTCTAAGATGTAACACCTTTGTAAGACTTGTGGTTTACGTGCCATAGTGGGCTTTTATCACTAGTGTGTTACGAGTTCTGAAACCTGATGTGTGATGAAGCCATAAAACTCTCTTCCCATGTCACATAGTTGAATTCGAAACTGGTCTAGTCTCCTGTTACTTCTATCATGAGCACATAAATTACAAACCAATTTCTGACAGAGAATGCCTTTTCTCCTGCTTTAACCTTTCCTCTCTACTTCTGAGGGTGCAAAAACTTCTGCTGAAGCTTTAATTTCAGCTTTTTCTTTTACACAGCATTATGAAATGTATTGCTTGATATCGTAGCCATTAAAAATATTTTCTGGTCAAAAATTTTTTCTTCTTTCAGATACTTGTGTTAACATGCATTATAGAAACTTCTAAGATACCTAAAGGGATCTGATTTTGCAAGGGTATTCAGACTAGTGTTTTATTAGCATTGGGGTTTGGAAATACCACTGATTTTAGTGTAGCTGAGAATGATTTTGTCTTCATTACTTTTATAAGGGTTATTCTCTTTAATGTTCAAAAAAACTAGTTTGGATGCTAGTTAAGTAATAGTTACGCAAGATTATTTTGCTTTTACAGTTGAATAACTTTGCCTAGAATGGTGATAAAACATAAGTTTAATTCCAATCAATTTTTTATCACTTAATAAATTATAAACACTATCTCAACACAAAAAGATTAAAAGCTGACAGTTTTTTACCACTTTAAGCAGGTGAAAGAGACATATATATTGGTAGGCATTTTATCTTACCCAAGACAGACATTCTACTCTGACAGCAATATCTCTTATAACAGCTTCCAGCACACCAGATCTCAATCTAAAAAGCTTAGATTTCCAGAGGACAAGAGAGTATCTGCTATGGTAGCTGGTGCGGAAATCACAGTGAGTGAAGCAGCTACTGATGGCTTCAAGGTCAGCGAAGAACCTGGAAAAAAAGTGAGGCTGGTAAACGCAGGAGTGCCTTCTGGGGACGAAGAAAACAGTAGTAGAATGCAGCTGGATCAACATTTATTGGATAATGTCAAGGTTGCAGGTGAGATAAGGACTGATTATATTCCACATGTAATCATGGGCTGCTAATACTCTAATGCCACAAATCAGTGGATGTTAAGGCATAGTGTTATCCTAAGTAACATACTAAAATACTTATGTTTAAAGTTATGCAGAAAAGACATGACAGAAAGAATGAGAAAATGCCAAAGCTGATTTTTTTAAGCTGAGAGTTGTATCACCTGAACTGTTTTGTTGAAGTGTTTTTTAAAGGGACAGAAACGATGAAGTTTTGTAAATTATATTTCTTCAATAGACTGATGGATTTTACACCAAAATTTTTGTGATACAGAAATGATACAGAATATCTTAACGCTTATGCAAACAGTACAGTGTATACTTATAGTTATATATTAATATATACATA
>NW_010394999.1:0-3017 GCF_000710305.1 Buceros rhinoceros silvestris
GGGGGGGTGGGGGGCAGAGGGAGGGGGATGACAAAGGCACATAAAGCAAGAGACCAAGGTTGAAATCAGGAATAGTACTCAAATACCACCACTCTTTCTGGATCAGGTAGTCAATAGTTGAGTTCTCCACCTTTAGAAGTCAATACTAAGCAAGTTTACCTGTAATTCTAATTAGAGAGAAAATATTCCTTTTAGTTTCCCATTTTCTCAAGAACAGATGTAACAGCAGTGAGCTTCTTTAACAACAAATCCAAGTCTCTTTATAGCTAATACTCCAGACTTAAAACCTCTCTTTCTTGGCTTCTTCTTAATGGGGAACTAAAGGCTTACCTGACTCTTTTCTGCATGCTCAGCTGCAGGATCCCAGCCTGTTTCTCCACTGTCAGTATGCAGGTGCTGCTTCTTTCGGAAGAAGAGTACAAGTACTTACATCGAGTACATATATCAGCTTGACAATATATTATCATTAACCTATGTAACCAAACAGGCATAAGAGAACTAATTGAAAATGTTAGACATTTTCCTAATGACAGGTAAATAATTATAAGCAGCTAGTTTATAAACCATAACTATAATATGCTCTATTATAAATTATTTGCCAGTACTAGAACTGGGTGTTTTTTCAACCATATTCCCATTCTGTTGCTATGTTTAGACAGGACATACTTTGTACAGGTTTCACTTAGTAATTAACAACCTGCAACTGTGTCTCGTCAGGTGAGACCAAGACTTAACTCACAGGACTGGAGCTTCATCATTTCCAGTGGTAACTGATAATCAAAGCTGTCTGGCTGGAGACATTGGTTGCAGCTGAAAGGCAGCAAGTGGCAGCAAGGCCTGTCAGCTGTGGCTCTTGACAGTTAAGCACATTTCACTCGTACTGAAGATGGAAAATAAACACAAAGGACTTGCCTAAAACATTAATGCCTATTGAGTGGTGATAATTGACAGTCCTGCTATTTTTTAATGGAAGTTGGTGTTATTTCCTCCATCACATCGCACTTCGCTACCAGTTCACAGCATGTATGAAGATGCAGGCCCCAGTGTAGTGCAGTATTGTGCTGGAGAACTACTATTGTGCATAGCAGGAGGTGAAGGCCACAGAACATACGGTTTCACATAAGGAAGAAAAGAAAAACCTAGGACATAATCTTTAATTCTTTCTCTGGATAATTTACTTTAGAATGGAGAGCAGAGATTAAGGTGCAAGGCTGGAAGTAGAAGCAAGTGCTATTCTAAGTAAGTCTGGATGGAGTCATCCATTGGCAAGCCACTCTACATACCTTAGCAGGATGGGGATCAAATATTTTTCTGGAGTTTTTCTGAAAGGCACAGACTTTTTGGTAGGGCCACAAAACACTGACCTGTAAAGCTGAAGAAGGATTGAGCTCAGCAAGTTGGAAAGCATACAATTTTCATTTGAGTTTTCCCCACCCCATCCCCAGATATGTCTGCAAGACAGGATTAATTCTAAACTAGCATAAACCTTTCCCCTCCCTCCCTAAAGTACCCCGTCAGTTATCTAAGTTCCAAAATCCTTCTTTATTTCAGGGAAAATAGAAATTTTTTCCATTTGCCTAAGTATATTTATCACTAAAAGTTTTGTTTTACTTTTTCAAGGGTTTAAATAATAAATTTAAATAGTAAGACTCAGCATCCTTGCCAAGGCAGAAAAGGATGGGGTGTGATTAAGTGGCACAAGCAGGTACATGCAAACGTCCCCTCATAGTTCTACAATATACATCTGATTCTGCCATAATGCGTCTCCACTGTTCTACCACAGAGATTATCTTCAGTGACCAAAATGTACAACTGATTGCAAAGCAACAATACACACAGATTATTTTTAGTTGAAACATGTGGCACTACTCATTGTGCAGCTGCTTTCATGCATTAATGCATTATGATACAAAACCCTAACTGCAAGAACCCAAATTAATTGCAAGCAACGAGACATTTTGGACTGAAAACCCCTTTTGGCTACATTGCAATCGACTTGTTGACTTTTCAAGCTAGAAGAGATATGAATCATGGAAAATATTTCATTCTTAACCCCTCAAAGTACCCAATATTCCTGAACTAATGCAAAATGCAGTTATGACTTGGCTTAGAAATTACAGCTTCTCTGCCAAAGGTTAATTTAGGCTATTCATCCAAGATTAGTTGCAAGTTTTTAAAACTGTAAATAAATTCCTGTTCCTAAACAGCACAGGTTTTCAAGGCAGGGAGTATAACCCACAGCCTATAAAAGGAAAAGATTTAAAGCAGAAATGGGACATTTGACTTCTGCATATTTGGAATGTTTAATCACC
This sequence comes from Buceros rhinoceros silvestris, assembly GCF_000710305.1. Classification (NCBI taxonomy): domain Eukaryota; kingdom Metazoa; phylum Chordata; class Aves; order Bucerotiformes; family Bucerotidae; genus Buceros; species Buceros rhinoceros. The sequence continues at coordinate 2,313 of NW_010394999.1, forward strand.
CTCTGGTTATATGGAATAAGTTAGACTGGCAGCTTTTTCTTCAGCTCCTTAGTGAAAGGACACATCTTTAATAGAGTCTTAATGCTTTGTAGGATGATTTAGAATCTAGTCCTGCATCTTTTACAACTGTAGAACTCCTCTTAGTTTCAGGCGGGAAGAGGCCCAAAGATTCTATGTGCCTGAAGGTATGGACTGTAACTTTTCTCCTGTTTTAACAGCAGTGTGCATCTTTTCACATTCATATTACAAGATATTAATAAAACCATTAATATTAGAATTAATAGGAGGTTTTAAATCTCATTCTGTTAGAGAGAGAGCTATGCAAGATGTAAGCTGTTTTTGCTGTAAAGACAGGGAAAAAAGCCTGAGGTATAAAAGGAGTTTCTCAAGGCTTACACTGCTGTAAGGAAAAGCAGCTGGGGAGGCAAAATAATTTTTGAGACCCAGGTCTCAGACAGACAAACTCTGGCAGAGTTGGCTGTGGCACTTCAAAATACTGATGCTACTGAATCACCACATACTGTCCCTTTGCTGCAGACAATTGCTCACATAAAATGAACACCCTGAGTCGGCCTTGCATAGTATAATCTTAGCACACATTTACGCTGACTGTCACTTTAACTCAATTATTCATGCTGCCAATTACCGCATTAATATAAGCATGCGTGGTGTTCTGTTGTTCTGACCTGTGGGGGGGGGGGGACA
>NW_010394999.1:3122-7465 GCF_000710305.1 Buceros rhinoceros silvestris
AGAATTATTCACGTCACTAAACTCTTAAAACAGCCATGTCCACATCCACCAGAAAATCTTGTGTAATTTCATCTCATTTTCGTATTTTTTTCCACCTTTGAAATGTCTGTGGGTGTGTGAGAGCGCAAAATTGTAATCCTGTTTAGATTTGCAAGCAAATCAAGTGGTTTTGATAGGTTCACCTCTGACTCAATTTGTCAAAAGATTATTATTTACAGTAAAATGTAAGTTTAAAATTAGAGATAATAAAATATTTAACATAATTCTGTGTGTTACTAGAGGAAATTCCTCAAAATTGAGGATGGCAGCATCATGAGGCATAGGTGAGGCAGAGCACACGGGCCCACAGGTAGTAAATAATCTATACTGCCATGCAGTACGTGCACCAACGCTCTGCTGCTGACAAGTGCATCTTTTGACTTGAGTGCTTTTCCAGTCAAAGTGTTTGTATTGACACGTGTCTTCCCTCACAATGGCCACCTACTTGCAGCATTACACACGGCTAAGATCTTGAAGAGTCAGGTGCCACGTTGCATGTAGTCAGGAGCGTGTTTGCAGCCTCAGAAGCCCTTCAGGCAGTAACTGTGCTTCCTGTAACCCCATTCCACCTCACCACACGGGAACTGGGTGCTCATATTTAGCTCAAACGGACACTGCCTCTGGTTTACCACAGTTGGACCTTAGTCAGTAATGCTTTGGTCAACGCACAGTCAGAACATTGCCACTGATCCTCTCATCCTCCAGAGCAGGGAAAGCTGGTGTCTCCATAGCAGAATTTCTCCAGCATAGTTGAAATGGACCTACAATGATCCTCCAGTCCAACTGTCTGACCACTTCAGGCCTGACCATAAGCTAAAGCGCATTAGGAGCATTGTCCAAATGCCTCTTAAACACTGAGAGTCTGGAGCATCAACTGCCTCGTGAGGAAGCCTGTTCAGTGTTTGACAACTCTCTCAGTAAAGAAATACTTCCTAATGTCCAGTCTCAGCCTCCCCTGGTGCAGCTTTGAACCATTGTCACACAACCCATTGCAGGACCCCAGGGTGAAAAGATCAACCCCCTCTCTCCATTTCCCCTCCTCAGGAAGCTGTAGAGAGCAACAAGGTTGTCCCTCAGCTTTACTACGGTGCTTTTGCACCTCTAGCACACCCTGCAATAGAAATAATGTAATTACAAGGCACACAGAAGTACCCCTACCTTTGCTTTTTTGATTTAATAATTTCACGATGTGAAAACACTACCTCCAGGGTTGGTAATAGTGGTAATAGAAGGGAAGATCTAATGATCTCACTTGAGGTTTGGTAGGATCAATACCAGCAGCTTGCCTCTCAGTCACTCTGGCTTATGTGTCAGTACAACCTTGCACTAATACATCAGCTGGTGCTGGCCCTGTGTGGAAACTTCTACTACTTTTACTGTAAGTAATTTATACTCAGGCTTTACAGAAAGGTTGCTTTTGTTTTTGTTTTTTTTCTTTTATCCATTTCCATTGGCTGCAATTTTTTAGCTTGTAAGCTCAGATAGTCATGTCTACCGTGCAGAATAACAGGAATATGAGCTTGATAGAGACCCTAAGGTCAACTACCACTTTAGTTGACTGCAAAACTCATAAGATAAACTTTTTGCTGGGCTAGTAAAGATTTTGCTGTAACTTCATGTTATTATCCTAACTGTTTGGGAAAAATCCTCCAGTCAAACATGGGTGCAAGCAGAGAAGAGGAAACCATTGTGTTTCCACACTGTCTCCTTATAAACCTTCTTATCCTAGGAAAATGTCCCTTTTTCTAGTGTTGTTTCCGTTACTATATTCTGTAAGCTCTTATTAGTACTAGTGAAAATTAGTTTTGAGCTACTCTCAAGCATGCTTATTCACATTTAATAGCACACACTGAAATTATGTGCTGGTGGTTATTTGGTTAGTTGTGTTTTGTGCCAAACACTTGTACAATCAGTACAAGACACTTAGTAGTCTAATCTGCTTTAAAATGGGAAACTATAAAAATCCCCTTTTCTCTCTTTCTTTTACCTATGATGGGACCATTTTACTTGGATGGCATCCTCCTTTCTCCTCTTAACTGGAAAAAAAAAAAGCAAAAAAAAAACCCACTGTGAACATTTTCAGATGTTTCTTTACCTTAAAATCCATTTAATAACAATTAAGCAGCTGTCCTCACAACTATCTTGTAATGTCTCCATTAACTATGTGCTATTTCTATAGAAACAATTAGCAGCAGTGGATTTGTACTTTAGAACTTGCTTTACCCCATGCTTATTTTCATTTCCTCTAGGCTATATAATTTAAGACAGCAATATATATCTGATTTTATTCCTCTCTAAACAAAAGTGAGAGCTTAAATTAGAAGCACTGTGATAATGTAAGCCATAATAGAGATGAAAGGATCACATAGACAACTTAACAATGGAATATTCTGATTTGTTAGCATTACTTTGATACATCCAGGATGTCCTAAACCACAGGGTACATTAAAATACAGGCACAACTACATCAAGTAAGACAAAACTCATAATCAAAAGGAATTTTCACTATAAATTATTGTGTAAGTGTTGCCCAAATATGCACTAAATAATCAATTACACAGTTATATTAGTCTTTAGTGAGAGTCAGATAAAGCAGCTCAGGTCAGGACTCATACACAGCATGCTTAGTCACATCTTTTGTAGTAATCATTTTTGCCAACTTTCAACTTACTTGCATGGTGTTGCATAGCAACATGTTATTCTGTTATTTGTTTTCTCTTCATTTTTAAATAGAAGTAGTACAATCTTTAACATTTCTGATCAAAAAACCTTTTATCTAATGATCACCTATGTATTAAGAACAGAATAAAACACTTTTCTACACTTCTGTTATCTAAATATTTCCTTTTTGCTAAACAACTATTCCTCTACAGGACCAGTCATGTGCATCATGACTTAGAAATACGAAGTATTAGGTCACCGTGACTGAACCGTATTAAGCAGACATTATGTGTGACTGAATTGCCAAGTGTAAGTGCGTGCAGAAGTGCAATACAGTTTTTCTACTCTACACAGATTTATTCTCATTCCTGTGAGTGGCTAAAGGTATAAAGCTTCTCAAATGAACTCTGTTCATAAGTCTTTTCCCGCAGTGCTACTGTTTATGTTACATCACTTGTTATTTCCTACACATTAACATGCTTCAACAGTTGCTTACTTTCCTGGATTCTTCGCTATCCGTTTATTCTCTTCAGTTAACAGATTTCAGGCACTAATACCAGCAAATTCCTTTTCTTTTGGCTACAGACCCAGCAGCCAAGTACTACAGCTTTTCTGATCCACTCCAGATGCAAAGTGCACTCTACAGGATGGAAACCACCAGGATTTAAGAAAAGCCCACTCCCTGCTATGTCCAGTCTCAGTGGAAGTGGTTAAAGTTGCAGCTCCAACAGAAAAACCTGTCGTGAGCAAGCTGGGCTCCAGGGAGGGAAGCAGGGTTCTTCAGGTAGCGCAAATCTTAGATTTAACAAGTTGATCAAGAACTGGCTACTGTTAATAAGGATCTTTGACATCAATATCTTATGCAAGTGTAAATTGAAACACAGATTTAGACATTTTCTTCTACCACTTTCTTTCCAGAAAAATCTGATTGCGCAGATTGTAGGAAATGATTTGGCATGTGAAATAAGATGCAGAAAAAATCCTGCCTTATAGGCCTCTACCTTGCAGATCCTCATCCTGAACTACATTAGGATACTATACGATGTAACCAGGCTTTCCTCAGAGTAAGACTGAGGTGGATTTTCCAAATGAAGACGTAGAGTCACACGTGGAAAAACTGTTCTGATACAAGGCCTAAAGGCATAAGATTAAAACCTGTTTTTGTGTATCGGCTTGAGGAAGTTTATGCAGCTTATGCTCAGGGCTAACTACGCAGTAGTACTGCAACCGCCCAGTTTTAATCTTATTTTAAATCTTTTAACACTAGGGATACCAAAGAAATGCTGTGTTTGGGTTTTTGCAGGATCCGTGAGAATTTATGCTGTAGCATCTTGCAGCAATATGTATCATGACCATCTTCTGTTTTTACAATGTCTGGTAAATCAATTTTCCTTGCTCATGCACAGAATCTCAAGCACTACTAGGGTTATCTTTGCTGATTAAAGATCAGAGTCTTACAGTACCGTATGAAGATAAGTAAAAAATACGAGTTCCTCTATAGCAACCATATTCCTTTTAAAACTTGTCATGCTGCAAGTCCAAAGATGTGATATAGCACACTCCAATACATCCAAAACATCCTCTCCAAAGGGTAACCTAATGCAGAAATGGCTACACAGCCATCCTGCGCACCGCTGTCCTAC
>NW_010394999.1:7564-49697 GCF_000710305.1 Buceros rhinoceros silvestris
GCAACAACTAGCAGCTGCTGCGTGTGTGGAGCCTGCAGTTCTCTCCCTTTCTTTCATTTCTAGTCCTGCATCTGCTACTTATTAACGTGTGCCTTGGCAAGGTGCGGTGATGATCTAGATAGCCGTGCACAAATATATTCGGTAGCGCAGAATATGGTCTGTGATGAAAAGCAAGGATTTTGCCAGCTCTCATTACCACTAAAATTTTGCGCTTTACTTTACAATGTTATATGGGACCCGAAATATTCCTAAGTCCTTTCCAGTCCCTCATCCCACAGGGAAGTTTCCCTACGCTATGCCATGATTTTTAAGTTTTTTACAAAGCAATCATTAGGTTGTTATAATGAGAGGCTATTTTCAAAAACAAGCTGCTTCTTTCACTGAGAATTTGCTTAGGGGCATATAAACAAAAAGCGATCCCTCCCTCTTCCACCCCTTTCAGCTGTTGCTTTAGCAGGTCATTACACAGCATTTTGGAATACGTTTCCCGGAGTTAGAAGAGGAGAGACGTGAGCTGATATTGCCAATCATTCCTCAGGGATTAAAGACATTTTTAGCCTTTAGTGAGATGTCAGGTGAGGGGCAACGCATTTTCACCATAATCCTGGAAGTTTTTACACAATAGACTGCAAGCTTGTTGGCTTTTTCCAAGTGCCATGATGATGTCAGTTGTTTTCCCTTCACTGCTGAGATTTCTTTTCCAAGCGGCTGATTTGCCTGCCCTTGTTCTTCCATATCTCATTACTCCTCTCCAAAAATAGGCTTCTGATTTCAGTTACTCCGAAGACCATGAAATATAGTCCATCCACTTGAGAGGATGCTTTTTTTGAAACAAAATCTAACTGGTTTTCCATTTTGAAATCCATTTTAATAACTTCAGAACTGTTGTGAAATCTCCAATGCAATATTATTTTCTGAGAACATGAATGAAAAATCTCCCAAAATTTCAACTTGGTAAAGCTGAATGGAGAAGTTTCATCATAAGAACAAGAATAAGCACAGAATTACATGGCACACTGGCAACAAATTGCCCTTAATACTTGCAGTCCATGCTGCATTTTTTTTTTCTTCCCCCAGTACTACTTACACTAACTTTTTGATTCAGGGGACTTCCAGTCTCTCCTACCAGCTTCCTTCACAATTCTGTTTCCAATCATTCCTGCCGTTACATTTGCTTTGGGGATGTCCACCACCTACCTACCAAGTTTGCTGACTGTAAAAGATATCTTCAGCTTTCTTTGACGGTGCAGAGCTTACAACATCCTTTCACTTCTTGATGTTTCTGTCTAAAAACTGATTTTATCGCACATTCTCCAGTGACTGATTCAGTTCCCGCATAGTCAAGGTGAGGACTCCGTTTATTAAAAAAAACACACCACAAAAGAAGCAGAGAGGAGTGTATTGAGATAAAAAGGGGAGGACTGGACTGTTTGAGACTACAGAATTTGAAGGCCTGACTTTAAGCAGTGCTGACAGACTTAGCATAGCCTGTAGTTCCTACAGTACTGACAGACTTAGCAAATTATCAGCAGTTTTAAAGGAAAAATGTTTGCCAGCAGAGCACTAGAAATAAATAGGGATCTGAGAGGATAGCTCTACGATGTCGGTCATTGACAAAGTATCAGAAAAGCTAGAGGGCACAGCAGAAGCAGCAAGCATCTACTGTCAACCATCAAAAAGCAACTCAGTTTCAAAACTGGTCAGAAATGCAAACTCTGCTCTTGGCAGCATCTCTCACCTGAGGAAGTTCCTAAAATCTCTTGTGTTAGAAGTCCACACCAAGATGTATGGATTTCTCTGTACTGTCCCTCTGGTGAAAAACAGACTACATACTCAGAGCAGTTCAAAACCCAGCATAATAAATCCCATACCATACACACTAATTGACCTCTACTGTCCTGACATATAGAGATATCTTAACTAAAGATCCTTGAAACCTTTGTTTTCATTCATCCTTCTCAAATTTAGCAATGGAGAACATGGGAGTAGTCCCCTATCAGCTTCAAGAGAGGTCGCAATTCAAGTCAAGAACTAGGTTTGAATTTTCCTGTGTCAGTCACTTCCTGAAGAGTTCACACTGATATAGGTTCGGTCTTTCAATATTCATCCAACCTTGCAACTTACACTTTAGGAATTATTTCCTTATCAGGTAACATCAGTGGAAATGCAGATTACAGTAACATGAATAATTCAAAACTTCAGAATAGGGAGAGAACCAAATAGATGCACATCTTGACAGGATACATTAACATTTTCCAATAGAATCGAAGCACACAATAAATACACTCTAACATGACCATCAGGAGTCTTCAATAAATTTTAGAACTTGATCTGTATCAGACTGCCCATAGTTTTCCCTGCCTCTAACATTATTCTTAAACAGATGCCAAGGCTCAAGACCTCAGCAGATGCTAGGCACCTACTTCTGTCTCATGGGATCTGATTCTACCCGGAAGGCATTACAGACCTTCAGGAAGACTAGGGCATTTTCAAGATGCCATCTAATCACAGAAGAGCTGATCAGGTACTGCTAGTGCTGCACTGAACTACCTTCAGGCTGCACCTGTGAATGTTCAGGTAAGATTTGCAAGTGAGGTGTTCCTCTGCCTATCTTACTGGGGATATTCCTCAAAACCAGACATACCACAGCTGGCTGGAATCTCCTCAAAGAGACAGGTAACAAAGAACGTACCTAGAATATGACAAGCCTAGGCTCAGTTCCCTGTTCCATATAGATCTAGATTCTCACTGCAGAGAACAGATTTACCAAGTTAAAAAATACATTTTTTTTTAACATGCAAACTGGCTTAATGAACACCACTATGTTCAGAGACGTGGAAACAAGAGAGCCACGGGAATATACAAAGGAAAGTGATACCTCTTTCACCAGATGCATGGCCTTAAGATTGTCCAGTACTATGTTCTTACGTAACTATACACAATATCATTTTATATATAAATGTAGTTGTAAAATCTTATTCCTCTCTCTCTCCTCCCCCCTTAATTTTGGTATTTCTTAATACTGAGTGCCTGATGTCCAAAAGACCTGACATTAATACAAGGTTTTTTGTATACGACCTTAGTCTTGTAGAGTACTTTAAGGAGAAAAATCCTGCATCCCCACAAAACGTTATACATAAATTCTTCAGACTGCCTGCAAAATATGCTCCAATAGAGTCAGGATGAAAGATCAGCTATCGAGTAAGTATTTCAAGCATTATTCCTATGGGATGTGATCCTTACTTAATGCCGCAGCAGTTTGGCTCTATAGGTTTCAGTGCAGTACTTACCTATACCAGAAACAGAGCTGTCTCACTTTTATCAGCATGGAGTTCTCCAACTAACATAAGCATAGATCGATAGCTAGATCATAAACTTGGATGTATCCAACTATTTGGCAAATCCTCTTGACAATTCTGCACAATTCTGATTGAACTTTGGAGTTTCACATTGTCATTTTATACAAAACCATAACTACAGCAAAATCAGAATGTTTATACATGAACATAAAATTTGAGCTACTTCCATATTTCTACAAAACTGGAACCCAAAATTTTCAAGCTTAAAAATTTTTGACCAGATAAATATTTTCTTTCTCTCCAAGGAATGAGGGGAGCCTTTTACCTGGGCTGCTTGGAATAGCTTGTCTCTAAGTCTTTTCCTGGTTTCCTAGAAACTTAACCACCCAGTTGGTCAGATCATCTTCAGGCAAAAGGTTTAACCTCTCTAACGATCAATGAAGATGAACAATTCTGATGCAGTATCTCCTCAGAGATCCCTGGGTTTAAGCCAATTTAAACAGCAAAAAACCATTTATCCACTCTCTCTGTGCTCGGTGTTTCTTTGCCACCAACACTTCAGCACAGCTACATCATCTTCTACCAGAAACCCAGTTTCTTTCTGCTGATTCTCTTCCATCTAGGAAATTAAAAAAACCCAGGAGTTCATTTCTGTTTGTTCCGATACTGTGAGGTTTACTTTCTGTGGTGGTGTAGCAACAAGGAAAGATGCAAAACTTGGCAGGTTGTGTATTTAGATTTGTTTCAAAACAAATGAATGTAAACATATCTTTTCTGTGATCTCATGCATTTAAACTAAGTTTTTACTGAAACTTGTATTTATGTACTGTGCTTAAAAAGCTGTTTTGATAAGAAGTTAACTATGTTAGTGTTGTGGTTTAAGCCCAGCCAGCAACTAAGCACCACACAGACACTTGGCTCACTCCTCCCCCTCCCAGTGGGATGGGGAGGGGAATTGAAAAAAAAAAAATTAAAACTTGTGGGTTGAGATAAGAATGGTTTAAAAATTAAAATAAAATAATAGCAATAAATAATAATAATGACCATTGTAGTGAAAAGGAATATGGCCAAAATAAAAGATAGGAATAAACCCAAGACAAGAGATGAGCAATACAATTGTTCACCACCTACTGACTGATGCCTGAGCAGCGATCTGCCCCTTCTGACCAACTGCCCCCAGTTTATACACTGATCATGATATCCTATGGTATAAAATAGCCCTTTGGCCAGTTCAGGTCAGCTGTCCCGGCTACGCCCCTTCCCAGTTTCTTGTGTATCTGCTTCCTGCCAGACCATGGGAAACTGAAAAAAACTTGACTTAGGATAAGTGTTACTTAGCAACAACTAAAACATCACTGTGTTATCAACACTATTCCTACATGAAATCCCAAACTGCAGCAGTAGCTGTACCAGCTACTAGGAAGAGAATTAACTCTATCCCAGCCGAAACCAGGACAGTTAGACATGGTTCTGAAGTCATCTTCCTAATCTGATGAATAGTTTAGTGTCACCCCAAGGAGATGGACATGTGATGTTTTTAACACTCATCTGTTTAGCTCAACGTGAGCATTGTCGTCTTTTTCTTTTTTCAATATCTTCACTGCAGAGCATAATTATGAAAGCAATGCTTACAATGAAAGAATATGCTTACCTGAAATGGAACTGGTGGCCAAAGCACGCCTTCGGGAAGAAAATTACAAGATAGGAAGGAATGCAAGCCAAAATCTAGCATAAATGCTAATGTACTCAAGACTAAAAGTCTAGCATATGCTGAAATAAAAGATGTGGTTTAGTTTCGAGGCCACAAGTCTGAAGAGCTGCGTGTTACTTTCACACATTAAATGTTCTTAGAAAAGGAAAAAGGATTTCTCTTCATTTGTACAATTAACTCACAAATTATACTGGGGTGATACGTGCAGAATTGTCAAAGCCTAGTATTTCCCAAATACGTGTTGTGTAAAGTTTAACTATCAAAAACAGAATTAGGATGTGTAAAGTGCATACTCTTGGCAGTTTAGCCATCTAACAGTTAAAAAAAAAACTTAGTGGTAACTAAGGGAAAAAGAAACCAATTGCGACTGTTTTTTCAAGGCAAGAGTTTTCTAAATTGGATCTGCTTTTTAAAATAGTCTTATGAATATGCAATATCCAATTTGGAACAAGGCAAAAATTTCTTGAAAAGGAATGTAAGTAGACAACTGTTTAGGAACAGTTTATTATCTATTTTAGCTGATCCAAAGTAAGCTTTATAGTCTGCTTTCTCCATTAATTCTCATCAGACCACAATTTTCTTTTTTTTTTTTAATTTGAATTACCTTTATTTTATTTTCCTTGAGTAAAAGAAAAAATTGCCAAAGAAAATTTATGATTTTATGTAGGTTTTATAGGCCACGAAGAAATTCTAAGGTGGTCTCCTGAGAAGGAATCTTTTCTAAACTGAACAGTAGACACTATTCCATACTTTCCAGGTCTATATTTTACCAATCCTTGATAAACCCAGAAAAAATTAATAATGGAGAGAAAAAAGAATGAAAGAACTATAATTTTTTTAAATGCATTATGTATAAAATAATGTCTTACACAGCTTGGCACAGTGAGAACTTCTTTTATGGAATTGAATCTATAAAGTTCAAGAGCTCTGCATTCGTATCTGTCAGAGCAGAGAGGGCTGGCAGCTGCAGCAACCACTAGCCTGATTAATTTCTTGAATATAAACACTAAACAAAACTAAACAATCCACTACGAATTTGAAAACAGGAAAAACAAGAATGGATACTGCTCTGCATAGGCCTACAAGAGACTCACTAGGGAGCACTCATCTTATTATGCAACCATTTTTCAAAGTAGGAACCCTGCTCTGGGGTTCAGTATTTATCTTAAAAGCGAAAAATGTACAGTAAGCCATGGCGGTTCTACAATTTGGCTACAGAGGCCCAAATACTGACTTTTCCTACTTGGATGCATCTGAAAGAAAGAACCGACAGTAGCTACTACCTTAGAGCATGTGTGCTGCTTGAACTTCCTGACTACAGAGGAAAAACCAAATCATGCTGCTGGCAGAAATTCCTGTGTCAGGTGCACGTCTTTTGTTTCCAGAGCCAGGGCTCAGCGTTTTATTGGCTTGCCTCTTGCAGCTAGCAATGGTAGGAGTACACAGCTTACTTCTTTTTAACTGTTATAGCAGCTCCTGCTGTTTTGCTCTCTCACGGAAATATACCTTCTTCTGGTTTATAGGGATAGAAATCTTGAAGCCCCAGCTCCTAGTGGATGGACAGATTTATATCCTCTCCTTTTTACTGAAGGAGTGGTGCAATACTTGTTCTAAAGGGAGGAATCAATGCCTTGCTCCTAGTGACAACAGAGATGACTCTGGCAGTCAAGGGAAAATTGCAATGTAATGCACACACAGGTAAGGTAGAGGGTGGGTGGCGCATTCTCAGCTTGCAATTGCAGAATTATATTCACGTTTTCCTGAGAAAATACATCATGTGCATATACCATGCATGCGATGCTGCAAGGGGGATCATATAAAATGATAGTTCCATGGGAACAGCAAACAGAGATTGCTGAGATGTGGGTATGTAAAATTCCAGTGTGTAAGTCCACTTTGGTCTTTTATAACACATATTTTGAATATTCAGCCTGAGAGTTTACCAGACTGCCTAGAGATAACAAGGTGCAAATGGTACCAGTTATTTATCATGAAACAATTGGAATTCTTCTTTGAAAAGCTAATATCCCATGGCTGTACGAGCTGTGGTCATCTGCTGTCCTCAAACAGATGTTTCACTAAGCTCTAAATAAATCATTAGCCCACAGTGAGATAAAGTGCTCTCTCCTGCATCACACAGCAGTGTTCAAATTTCAGGGTGAAGGCTTTCCACACAATTAATCATGTATTTCATGGTAGCATATGTACTGAATAATTTTTTTATACAAGCTTATGAACAGGATTAATGCACAGTTTACAACAGGAGCTTGCCTGACTTTTGTTTGGTTTCAGCCACTGGGTGCAGACGGGTCTTTGAAGGGAGATTTACTAGTGGAATACTGGCCTAATGGAATAATTACTGGAAATTCCATTCCATGGAAAATGGAATAATTACTTTTTGGAATAATGACCTAATTACAACATCCCACATTACGGGCATATTTTAACTGTTTCATTTTCCTGCCCAATGAAACAATCAGCAAATAGCTGGGCAAGATGAGGCTTATGCACATTTCTAAGTGAGAGGGAAACTTTGGAATTAGCAGGAAACGTTGGGAGTTTATTGTAGAGTAGGAACTTGGTAGCCATGATACTCTCCTCCTTATGATATTGCTATACTTATGCTCACAGAATTTTCTCTTTTTCCTTGATAAAGCAGTAAAATATGAAATAGACACGGTTCTTACTAAATTTTCATAACTTTGGGGTACTGCACAATGCAGGCAGAATCCCATACCGCTCATCCATTCAGGACCAGGGATATGAGTACTTCAGGGTATGGAGAGAGCATGGAGAGCTTATTTTAATTCCTCTGCAGTATTGAATTTTGCTTTTGTGACAATATAGGGAGTTACAAGAGTCACAAATTACTCCTATTATGTCAAAACCTGTAAGATCTGCTTTCAAGGGGCAGAGCTTACAGGTTTTATTGCTGTTTGGCAGTGCTGAATAACGCAATTTCTTACCCTCTTTTGGAACAGTGTAATGATAGGTCTGTAGTAACTATACAACCTTTTGGACATTATCAATAATTCAGTTTCATCCACTGTTTGTTTTTTTTTTTCCCTACTCTGTCAGCCAACATATAGTTTATGCTATTTTCTGAGCTGATCAGAAACAAGTGGAATGAAACAAATCTGCTTTTTTAATTTTCTTATATTCTCATCTCTCACAGGATTGAATATTTATATTCTAATTACAAAAGAAAAAGATGCCAATAATTTGTTCCATCTTGGTGAACCATTCAATCATTTCAGTTTCTTTTTTTAGCTCTACTCTTCCACAGAAGACTTTTCCATCATCAGAAAAAAGATATTCTGGTTTAAGTGAACTGAAAAAATACTATTAAAAAAAAAAAGAAGCCATTAATAAAATTATACTGAAATATAATTTTAAGGCAAGTCAGAAAAAGAATGATAGTTTCAACATGCTTCTGCAAATATTTTGGCCCATGTAAGTAATAAAGAAATTCTAATTGTAAAGTAAATTGCTTAATATGCTTCTTCCTAATAGCATTTTTCTGTCAAACTACATCAGGATTTTCCTTTTAAGGACCTTGCACAAATGAAGACATATCAGCTTGAGCTAATCGTTACATACAATTCTCTGTTTACTGCACTCTTGAGGGAAAATTTAAAATATCTAACTTCACAATGATAGGGGATTATGTCCTGTTAATTTTGTCCATGTAAAAGGATCCATTCCATCGATTTATGCAAATAAAGAATATAAAAGAAGGTCAATTAGTGTTCCACTATATTGCATCAGTTTAGCCTGTATAACCCTCTCATCTCAGAGAGCTTTTAAGTGCCAGTTAGGAGGGCAATTGAAAGTCTAATATCCTTCACAGCTGTATGTTTATTGCATTCTTCAAACCTAGACCTATAGCCCATTCTGATTTTCCAAATATTTGAAACAAAATTCACTCTCTTTTTGTTCCTAATGGTACCAGCTGGTACAAGAGAATAGGAAGCAAAGCCATTAAGAAAAAAAAAAAAGTTTTGGCAGATACAAGAGATGAATAATTAAGCTCACTCTTTGCTCAACAATGCAAAGAGAAGTTAATTCCTGGACGTTTTTGCTAGGAGGCATCGTGTGGTTATATCCAGAGTATGTGAGGTAAGGGTCAGGGCTGGGGACAGGAATGATCCAAAGAGACTTAGGGATTGGATTCCTGAGAGATTGCAAGAGTCATCTAGAGTTAATAAAATGAACAAAGTAAGGAAAAACACTGCCTGTAATGAAGTCTATTGATTATGAAGCTTCCTCCAAAGGCAGTAGTGTTTGCCTTTCAAGTATACAACCAATCAAAGCCCTAAAGACTGGCTTGAAAAAGGACACAGCTGTACTAACAGAGTGGGACTTGACCTGGGGAGAGTTTTATCTTTTAAAATATTTTAGGCATAGTGTGGTACTTGTGTATGAGTGTGAAATGTAATAAATGTTATTACCTGTCCCTACACAAGTATCAATGCGATTCTCTGCAGGTGCCAGCTGGTATTGTGGTTTGCAGGAACAAGCTACCCGTTCCATTGATCAAATAGCTATAGACAAACTCAGCGTTCCACATGTGGCGTACTGCTTTGAAATGAGAATACTGTAGAAAGCTGCATTTTATTCCAAGAGCCACGAGACACTGAACTCCAGATTCCCCATATCTGAAATTATTTCTTATAGGTTTCTTTAACCTAGAAATTTCATTACTTTTAGAAAACAATCAAGCCCACACTGACTAGGGGGTATTCATGTTTCAAAATCCACCTAAATCAAACCAGGTTTTATTCAAATATACTCATAGAAGTTTCACCCACAGAATTATCTATTTATTTCCTTCCAAAGAAACAAAACCAAGTTCTTGTCATCATTGGAAATTGCCAAAGATTAATTCTATATTGTAAAAGATAACTGTGTGGTTTTCTTTTCTGTTTTACTAGAACCCATATGTAGGAAGTAAAAGCATGCATCATGCTGTTTGAAAAATTAATAGCATTCTAGGGAGAAAGGGTAATAATTCTGTCTCCTTCCTGCATCTACCCTCTTACTCAACAAAGTCTGTCCTTTAAGCTTTAAGTCTACCCACTCCTTGGTCCTTATTCCCCCAAAACATTGATTTGTAGGTTTCCTCAGCAAAGACAGAGTTTTAGCAGCCATATGACCTACTCTTTGACTAGAAAATCATGTTATCCACAGATACAAATTAGATGGAAGAAAGCACTACCTAGTTTATTATTGTGATCACACCAGGAAAAAAAATTAAATTAAAAAAATCAGAAATGTGTGAGGTGCGGAAATGCACCTCAAAGTCTCAGACAGCTTCTTGAAATGGCTGTGCATGGAAAAACCTACAGACTCAAATTCTTTCCTAATAAACCAGTGGTGACTTCAATAAAGAAAGAGGTTTGACGAAGAAACCTTGATCAATCCCATTTATAATTGCATATTTGGTTCACAATTTCAATGTCATCAATTCCAGCTACCTTTCTACATAAGGTTTTGAGGGTGTTCTCTTTCTCCGCCCTCCCACTCACATGTATTACTTTGCTGGTTTGCATTTGAAGTTTAAAAATCAGTCGTCTGATAGAACAACGTGGAAAAAACATCCGGATCCAAAATCAGATCGAGGCTTTCCACACAGCAACCACACAAATTGTGATGATTTGCAACTAACCATAGCCTCAGAAATCAAGTCTTGTCTAACTGAAACGTTTGGTATGAGGACATGGTGTTTCTCTGAAGGCTGCTAGAATGCAATTTAAAGAAATGTTCCTGTCCTTGCTTCCAAAGAATTACAGCTGACCTTGTGGCTCTGCCATGATTGCTGCATAGACTGTCAGCTGAGAGGACTAGTAGAAATTCTACAGAGATTTCTTACAGGATTTTTACAGATTGTTGAGAAAAGTCTCTAAGTGAAACAGTTCATCTGAAACTCTACGCTTACAAGGAAATAGAGAAACTGTTACAATAAAGTGACAGAGAAAGGTGGTGTTACAAAACTGTTAAGAAGCTGTAATCTTCTCAAAGAAAAAATAAAGCAAGTACCACTTATAATTTCCATGTTGCTAGACAATTAACCCTTAAGCTAACAGAGATTCCTACTTGCCCTTAATAAAGCTTTATTTAACATCTCCAGGGAACTAAATCAGTTCCAAAATGGGAGTTACATGAAAGTGAACTGGTTGCCTTCCAGTCCAGTCCCTCAACAACTCTCTACAAATACTGCACAGCACGTGGTAGCATTAAGGCCAAATAAATCATAAAAGACATGAATTGTGTAACTCTGAAGCACGCTGATCTTATTTTACTGCTATACTCACACCAGTACACTATTAAGTTTCTGTGTTGGAGGTGCAGAGCTGACGATCTTACAGCGCATAGTGATTCTGGCTGTTTGTTGGACATAGAAGTGAAAGCCTTGGAGAGAGCTGGATACAAAGTAATATCTAAAGCAGAGAGGTTTTTGTATCTTGGTTAATTGTTGGGGATATTTACACTGTATTAATTATTACTAAATGCAGCTATTTTATAAGTTATCTGAAGAGCACTTTGTTTCATAGGCTCATTAGTTAACTTTTAGTTAATTTATACCTGCAGGGAGACAAAGACTTTCACTAAATACTATTTTCCCAAAAAGTACAAAGCTCCATGCTTTAGTGCTCAGTAACATGACCCAAGTATTTTGTTTTGAGATAATGGAAGGGGTAATAGCGCAGTTTTATCTTTTCTCAAGTTCCATCTCTTACTTTTAGAGTTACCAGAGTTTCTCATTAGGGGCTGAAACCCCCCAAAAGGGCAGAAGGACAGAGTAAATCTCCTTCTGGTATTTATTATTCTCATTTTCCAAGTAAGAACAGGTGGTCACTGCTTGATTCAAGCCTTTTCCTGCTTCAAGTCACACACTTTCTTTTTCAGAGATATATGAGCACAGTTAAAGATGGCCAATACTCAAAACACTGCACCAATTACCAAGAACATCCCACCCCATGCAACACGAAACAACAGCAAAGAGTTTTGTCCAGTTGAGGAAAACACCCAAACGGCTTTCTCCTAAGAAGAGATCAGACCTTGCATGCACAGCTGAAGAATCATATTACCACAACGAAAACAAAGTTTTTAGGAGCTAGAAGGCAAGAGCCACTCTCCAGAGCTCCTGAGCAAAAAATGGCCTGCCCAGACTCCCTCCCTTATTCTGTGGTCTTTGTGGTACCTAAGCATCCAAGAAGCAGCAGGTATCTGTCTTTACAGAGGGAGAGAGAAACATTTGTGGAGAGTATTCTTTTCTGGCAAAACTACGGTTTTTGTTTTTTCCCCCTTTTCCGAACACGTTCCAGGTGGAAAGCGTAGAAGAGTGGTGAAACTCGGCTTGGTAGTACTCAGCTCAAGAAAATACATTCAACCTGTGTAGTTCTTCAACATTCAACAATACTATTCCTTTAAAAAGAACCCACGATCCAAACTAAAAAACTAAAAGTCACAGCACTTTTCCCCTGTTTTGATTGGTTAACATCATAAACAAGACAACTACTAGTAAAGTAAGACTTGGTAACTGGATGTACTGTGTATGAATATATATCCAACCTGACATTCAAAGCAGGTTCAAAGATGGTGGAGTCCCCATCCCTGGAAGCGTTTAAAAGATGTGGGGATTTGGTGCTGTGGGATGTGGTTTAGGGACCCTGGCAGCGCAGGTGAACGGTTGGACTTGATGATCTTAAGGTCTCTTCCAACCAGATGATTCTGTGAACTCTGCAGCAGCTACAGTATTTTCAGCAGTTACCACTAGATCTTTTTCAAATATATCTTCTGAGTCTCACAGTAATTACTAGCTGTAGGCAACATACCATTTTTCTGTCTCATTAAGAACCCAGTAGTATAATTAGATCTCATGCAAATCCCAAAACTGTTTATTGTAACTCGTTATAAAAGTTATGAAAATAAAACCAAAGCCTTTGTCTCCAATACAGGATTAAGAAGAGTCATTGGGGACACGCACAAATCAAGACCTGATCTCATAGACATCTCGAAGCCAAACAGGATGTGGCTAGATTAGTTATCTGTGTCAATAGGATCGTGCATACTGTGAGATAAATCTGGTGATTGTTTAGAAATCACAAACTTCATGGAATATGCATAGGCAGCATTTAATATAAATGGAACTACTATTAATATAAATTAAACTAGAAAGTCAAAGCAAACAGCCACTGTGCACACCCTCCAGCTGGCTGAATCACAAGTGGCTGTCATGCAACCAATCTATCCAGTGAAAAGAAGTGCTTCACGTAAGTCCCAATAAACTGGGTATCAGTTGAGGGAGCAGAAATCGTTATAAAGTACCCAGCTTTTCTACTTCAAGCTGTCATTTTTCTCTATGGCAATTCACCTCTTTCTTAAAATTACCCACCAAGGCAAGAAGAGGCACTGGAAGAAAAATCAGAAGTGACTGACTGCAGCTTTTGGGAAATAAGGTGTCACTGCACTGATGCTGGGCTAGAAAGTAGGCTAAGCAGGGTAGGGAGCTATAAGCAGATCAGAGCTATAAAACACAATCCTAGCTTAAAGTTTTCACATATATCTTTGTTTTCAGTCCTTTACCTAAACTCCTGATTGTAGAACACTTGCTAAATAGATCCCTTCACTTCACTGTTAAGCCTGTGTAGAGCTATGGTGAGGAGGAGGGTGAAGATGGGAGATGAATCACAAGAAAACGAGTATTTTAACAGCATTCAGGGGCTATGGATAGTGTTTCCAGTCAAGGAGCAGCCTGCAAAGAGCCCAGGTGGGACTTGTATGGCCAGTGACAGCTTCTGGGAAGAAGCTCCCTCAGACAGGTATAAATAAATGCTCGGCTGCGAAGAAAAGAGAGACATACCAACAGTTCTGTGTGCACTGTGTATTATTATAACCCCAGGCAAAGTGAAGCTGACAAACTATGTAATTTTCAGTCCCAAATGGGTGGCACTCATCCAGAAGAACTAAAATGTTAAAGACCCTAAAAGGAATGGGAACAACAACTTTTACTTTAAAGTCTGAAATCCACCTCCAGTGTCTGTCTAGCCTCTGAAGGGACATGGTTTATATTTTCTTCATGATATTATTCCAGTAAGCAAGTTTATTGGCAATGAAAGTGATAATCTTTAAAGCAGTGATTAGGAATGACACAAAGTGATTTTTAATAGGGCACTAAAACTTGAAAAATAGCAACGGTAATATAATTCACAATCTCTGATCATATTACTTTTGCCAAAGCAATACTTGAACGACTTCAGCTCTTAATTAAAATCAGCTAGTTGAAGCAGAGGAATATGCTATCATGTACAAGAAAGAATTTGGAGAAGTCGTTAACACAGTGCAGTACCATTGAGTTAAAACTCTACTGTTCAGCCACACTTGGCTGATTCAACCTACTGTCTGTCAGGTTTCACTCATGTTACACTCCTGCTAAACCTGTAAGTTTAACAGTGTTTTGGTATGTTCAGTAGTTTGGAGACACCCTATCATTCAGACGGATTCGTCTCCCCTGGCTTTTTCTCCCAAGTCATCAAAAGCCTGACACAGAAGATGGCCAAAGCACTCAGGAAAGATTCTAGTCTGAAGAAAAACCAGCATTTCCTTCAGTAAGCAGCTACTGCAAGGAACATCTTTTCCCAACTGAACTCGCACACTGCTTTGGCTTTGCCATCTCTAACACCTGCACAGGAGGATGTTTATGTAAGCCCTTTCAACCCTACGTACAGAACATAATATTCGCCATTGTTCTTCTGTAGAAACATTGGGGGGGAGGGGGGGGCAAGAGAGAAGAGAAATCAAAGTAAGATGTGATTAACCTAATACTAGCAGACGCTCATATAGCAAAGCACAGAGAACAATAGGGGCACAACTTTCTGTCTGAAACAAGCATTTTAAAATGGACTGATTTTCTAATGTAAAAACAGCTCAGATGAAATGGAGTTCTTTGAGAGTCCTGACTCTATCTCTATGGAAGTATCTTCACAAGACAACTTGCTGGCAGCAGGTGTGATAGCCTTTTAAACAGCTGTTGGTTCAGATACTACTAGAAATTCAACCGTAGTGGAATAACAAAAAATTAAATGTTCCTGTATCTGATCCAATCAAAAAAGTTTATATTTCACTTATCTGATAGTCATAAGTTGTCCAATTTCTCAAAAAAAAAATCTTTGAATCAATCCAATTGTGAGCACAACATTCCTAACAGAATTCCCAGTCAAGAAAGAAAAAAAAAAGATTCCCAAGTTATGAGTAAGTCAGGCTAAGACTGATCAGAGGCACAGAAAACAACAACTGTAAAGATTTCTTCGTTGTTTGTGCTGCCAGCTTTTGCAACCTGTCCTGTCAATGAACATTCTTTATTTGGGAATTCTAAACATGAGAACTATTCCAGCTCTAAGATGGCAGGAGGAGTATCAGCCTTCACAGAGGACAATCCTCCCAAAACCCCTGCATCAATTAAACACACGATAAAACTTGCTCTCAAGTTGGCAGGATGTCCAAATATGTCCGTTACCTGATAGGCTGTGGATGCTCTGTAGGTCACGCTGGAGCTGACTGGTCTCTGTGAGTCATCTAAGAAAGACAACATTTAAATTTTGTGCGTGTTTATACACACACAGACACATATATATACACACAGATATATATACACATAACACAAATATATTTAAAATTTAAACACCAAGTATCTTTGTGGAGGGTTAGGCAATTGAAATAAATGGGAACTAACATCCCATAAGCTAATGTAATTATTACTACTTTTCAAACATTACATGCAACGTGAAACAAGAACCCCAGGACTACTTTAGATTCTGGTATATGTTATTTGTGAAGATTCGTTATACCAGCCTGTTCCCAGTTTTCCTGAATAATTTCAAGCATTTTACACAGGACTCCAGATTCATTTACCAGGATTGACACCGATACTTTCAACTTTGTGCTATTTTAACACTTAAAGAAGTAAATACGCTAAGCTGAAGATAAACATACACATACAGAAAAAATTTCCTTTTTCCCCTCAGCATGTGGAAAATGCTCTCTAATATCTTATTACTACTGCTTGCATCTCAGTTTTCTTTCAATGCCATTTCACTTCAAGTTCAGGCTTCACATCTTCACTTTTAAGGCTCCATAAATCTCCATCCTACCAAAACCTGTCCTTATTGCATCATGTACCATGGACCTCACTCCACTTCTTTAAACCTTTATCTCCTTTTCTCACATGATTTTTTCATGCTAATATTCACGTTCTTGAAGTGCACCTATTTTGCTCATCCTCCCACATAAACCCCTCATAGAACTTATTTAACACGAGACCAGCAAGCTATGTTAAACAGTGAATTCAGCCTTCTGCCATGTAACACCAACAAAAGCCCGTATTGGTGCCTTACACGGTGCTGTGGAGCTTCTCTAGGACTGCCCCTTCATTGGACATGAGTTGGGAAAAAAAAAAAAAAAGACAGACAGACATTACTTGATTTTCTCTAGAAGTCATTCTGCCTTCCCATTCTTCCTGCACTTTAACTGTAAAATGTCAGTTATGTACAAATTCAAAACATCTGCTAATAAGGTAATTATTAAAACTAGCTAGTAACATCTTCAGAAATACTGTATTTCAGCTTATGCGAATTTGATGCATAAATGCAGAAGTTTCCTTAGCATGTACATGTAGCACTTGCAGAACATCTTAACACAAATGCCTTTAACTCCCTCAGTGTTTTATGCTACATCCTAATGAAAAGTAACAATACTGCTTATCCTTTAGAATAATGGTTTTTATAGATAAGTAAATCAACCATGGCTCTGTAGCCTGATTTGGTGCAGAGCAACTTACTGTCTGAAACCTCCAGTGCTGCTGCCATAGTAGTGCTCCCAGGCTGGCCAAAGTCTGCTCCTAGAATGACACCCGGTGGCCATAAAAACGAACAGCAAGGCGTTCTCCTGGCCCTCCAGCATCGCTTTGTTCCCAGGGGTAGGAGCCATCACGCTGTTACAGCCAAGCATCAGCTGGAAGTTATTCGTAGGAATCTGCAAAACACGGGAAATTCCTGCATGAAATTCAAATTAATGTACATACACAGTCTGAGTAATACATAGTGCTTTGGACAATTATGTACTCTATGATTTTTCTTTTTTTTTATACGGTTGTATAAAAGTAATAGTTAATGGTTTCAGAATTTTCAGGATGAAGTTTCTTGGTTTATTCCATAGCGTTTCATTCTGGAAATAGCTAGCAGTAGGTGAGCAGCGTTGTGAAAGAGTAACTGTGCAGGTTCAAGATTAAGCCATAAACTGATATTACAAAGCAGGGAAGACTAGTTCATCTATTTTCAAAGGTTACAGGAGTAAAATTCGTGTGTTAAGTTTTAAGTTATAGGATCAGGAAATCCAAATTAGAAATTAGACACATACGTTGTTGTGCTTAAATTAGCTTTGAACATCATCATCACGGCTTGGCTTCACAAACGAAGATTTGGGAAGGGTTTTTCCCACGCTTACTGCAAGCGCGCTGATGGCTGATCACGGTTCACCTGCCGTTTCATCCCTTGCTTGTCGCTACAGGGCTTTGCAAACGTGAGCGCACCCTTCGGGCCTGTGCGGTGGATTTTTCAGGAAAGGCACAGTGTGAGCAGAACTGGCTCCACCCTTTACAGCTGAGGTTCATCTGCCAGGGCCTAGCGAGCTTGGACGGTGACAGCAGAGTCCTCGGGTCGTAGGTTTGGTTAGAGTGTCCTTCTCTTAGATGGAGCCTTACAGGGCTAAACGAGCTCCATCTGCCCGGGTTTGGAGTCAGAGTTGTCCTTCTCCTAGGATGGTGCCCGAAGGCTAGTGAGCCCATCCTGCCCGTGGACACACTGTGTCTGACCCTTCAGCTGAGACCTGTCTGGCTTGGGAGACCCCACCGGAGGCACATGCCACCACCAGCACAGCTCTCAACCTCGCAAGGGCACGCAAGCTCCTTCCCCACGACAAGGGGGTGCCCATGAAAGAGAGCTTTGAACATAGTAAAACAATAACAGTGTTTCAATCAATCATTGAGTATCAGCCATGGCATCACGCTCTAGAAAATTAATTGGCACTGAACATCAGTGAGAGTTAAGAGCTTCTTGCCATGTATTTTATTCTGCTTAAGTACCATATGAACCAGAGCAGAGACTTTAAGTAACAACCTAGCCAAAAATTATTTGATAATATTTCTAAATCTTACGAAATGCACTGCTTTAAGGGAAATGAGCAAGAGCACTTCAGCACAGATTTTTGGTGTTACATTCTTAGGACTTTTGGCAAGTGAAGTGGAAAGGGAATAATATTTATTGCTTGTCAGCTTTCATTTGTCTCATCTTATTCCTCAGATCAGAGTCAAAATTCCTGGTGATGCCCTAAGCCTCTTTACAGTAGCTAGGGATATCACAGAAGACAATTGCCCTTTTTTTCCTGTTGAGAAATATCTATTTTTTCCTCCAGTAAGTACAAATCTAAGTAAATAACATTTCCCAGACATCCTTGCACAATGAAAATTCTTAAGGCAATGGCAACTCTGTGCTTCATTTGGCCACACTTGCCCCATTATCTGCATGGGGCACCAGTGTAATAGAGGTGGCGGGTGTATATCTAGAGTCTGAGCCATGAAAACCGGTTTACTGCTTTCTCATCTCAGCTGTGCCTTAACATCTCTGCTTAGAAAGATACGGGTCAAAACAACAAAGACGTTTGTTTATACCAGCATAATGGAACTACTCAGGTACTTTGTCTGAAGCAATATTTTAATAAAATGCATTAGCATACACCATCTTAGGGATTAGCACTGAACACAGAATGGCACACGAGGCAACTGTAACAAACTATACCAGCCTGCGAACAGTGGCAAAAATATGTCACTTATCAGTAAGTGACACATGCACACTTTGTGGCCAACCAAGTACGTAAGAATTTAAAGCTTGTGGCATACCCAGTGACTGAACAAAATCTAAACAAATCTAAGAAGCATAGCAATGGGAACCACCTCCCACTGTTTTCAGTTTCAAGCTAGATCTTGCCAAGCGGTTGAGCATGCACACAGCTAAGCCTTAAGATACCATGGAGCCAGACCAAAGATAGTGCTGGGAAGGCGCATGGAGGGTTAAAACGCAGCCATGTGAACTGCTGCCAGAGCTGAGCTGGGAAGCAAAACCCTGTGTTCCAAAAGCAGGGCTGGGACTGAGAAGCCCTCGGAGAGAGACTAGTCCAAGCACCTCCTTTGATCTTGTTCCTCAGTGGATCAGTCATGTTGCAACAGTTGAAAAGTTTTAAATGCTTTTCTTCTTTTTTTTTCACTTGCTTTTTGTTCACTGAAGAATAAAAACTCATTATTAGCTGGGAAGTGTAAATACTAATTCCCAGTCTGATACTCAGGTTTTTTTGTACTCCCTCTTCCACCTGCTTCCTCATGCTACATTTCTGTGTTAAGCCAAATTATGATTTAAATGTACTAGGCTCAGGTGTGGGAAAACAACAGTTTACAATATCAGTGTAAATCAGAGAGAAGGTACGAAAAGGCTAACTGCATGGCATGGTATTTTAGATTATCATATTTACACCCACTTATACTACTGTTACACGTGTGCTACCATCTTTATACAACTCTATACATATGCATATATACTGTATTAATGTAAATGAGGTAGGATTGTGGACTAACAACCTGATTTGAGGAAGCTGAGCAATCCCATAAGGAATAAAGAACAATTTCAATAACACTATTTCCGAATACCACTTTCTTTTCTGTATTAACACTAAGCCTGCTGTGGAATAAAAATCCACATGACAGAAATGCTCTCTGCATGTTATTTTAAATTCTACCTTCCCATCTCCCCCACCATCCTCTTGAATTTCAAAAGTCAGATCTGTATTTTGGATTTTCTCTAACACACACAAACACAACCCTCCTGCCCTCCTCCCCAAATCCTAAGACAGACTTCCAGGTTCCAGAAGTGAAGGGATGTAAAGCAGAGAAACAAGGTAAGCATCATCCCCAAACGCACCAAAGGCCAGCAAACACAAAACTTAAAGCAATCACATCACTGCTGCATTCTGAACTCATTCTAACCTCAAAAAAACCCCCAAAAAACAACTGAGAAATGAACTATAAGTCTCCACTTAGCAAAAGTCCCAGGTAGAATCTCTGCTGATGTTCAGCTGCTTGCTCATTAGATTGCCTTTAAAAAAGCCTCCTTTCCAGGTGATTATTTATTCTCCTCTTAACAGTAACGTCCCTCACATTTTATAAATTCTTACCACGAGTTATCCTCTTTACTAAGTATCTAAATGAACTTCTGTGTAGTTCTGACATCAGTGAAATTTCTTACTCCTGTGAAGGTTTCTTTCATTTTTGGCATGATAGTTACATTCCCAAACCTGACAGACACAGTAATAGTTGGTCTTGGCATTCACTCTTGTGTGACTTATATGTTTATTCACGTACTTTGTTTTAAAGAATTCCCTCTGGCCAGTACTGCCTTTCAGCATGATTTTGTATTGTTTCAGGGCAAAAACGAAAATATTTTTCTAGAGATTGATGTATTTTGATACATTACAGGATAGTTCATTATCCATTCTTCAGATTTATAAATTCTGAAAAACATTTTCTTCCTCTCCTCCCGTCTCAACATTTGCTTCCACATCTTTTCCTATACAATCTCACCTTTGGCTGGAATCCCTTTTCTAGTTTGTACACTCACTATCTCCTGCCCTTTAAAATAGTTTTACTAACAGGGCCATAAACTCATTTGTAATTCCAAGTGGCATCTAACACCCCCATCACTGATAGTATGGAATGAAGATCTGCCTCTATTTTGCCCACCAGGATATGCATCTTTTTATTCCATGCTGAGTTGATGACATGACGCTTACAATACTTGATTAAAACAAACAATCAAAACAGGCTCTCTTACTTGGGGGGGCGGGCATGTAGGAGGGGGCTTGGAGACAAATGAGTCAAGTAGGGAGAAGTTCTCAAGGTCCAAGAAACAGTTGTAGTAAATCTGCAGCAGAAAGCCTATGCTCACTCCACATGAATGCAGCTGCCATACGCAGTTACCATAACACACTGCAGGCAGCTATTTATACACATTTCTGGGAAGAGTCCAAGGACAACAGACAGCTAAGTGGCACAAGGCTGACCCTCAAGTAAGTAAATATCAAGAATTAAAATTCCTCTACCATGGTACAATTTGAAAACTTCACATTAGTTATGTGGATGACAAGAATATTGATTCTTCATTCCACATTCTTGTTCTAGATCATTTTCCATTATCACCCACTCCTACAGGTAAAGTAGAATTGAATACTATATTTTTGTTTGTTGAACAGAACTCAAGGCTTTTTTTCTTAACTATTAATTATTTTAATAGTAAGTTTTATCAAAATTTTACTGCTGGGTGAGAACATGGCTGTTACTGCACTGTATGCAAACCTTTTACAGTTATACTCATTTATAAATCCAATTATAAAAGAAAAGGTAAAATGGATTTTGTGATTTCTGTGGAAGAAACAGAACAGAAACTTCATACAGTCATTCAAATTGCTAGTGCTCTGGTAACAAGGATGTAAGAAAAGTTGAAGTAACTGGCTTTTAACAAATGAACTTGTACCAGATAGAAATCAGAGAGATTTATCCTAAGTATCCAATGATGGACTTTAATATATTTTCGAGAAGGTACAGTATTCCTATGCCCAAAAGGGAATAATATGTTGAAGGCATAGGGATAGAAGGAACTTGTGGTTGTGGACAAGGTTAGATACAGAAAAGCTGGTTCTTACTGAATAAAACAAGCTGCCTCCACAAATACTTTCCCTGGTGAAATAAGGCCATGTTCTTACCTTAGGTGAGCTTATGCAAATCAACCATATTAATCAGGTTGAATTAACATGAAAATGCATCCTTGGGCCTGCTCAAAACTGGATCTGTGAAACCTTAAATCTACCTTTCCCCTGTAGAAAATTACTAATCCAGAATTCTGACATATTCTCTCCAAAATGTGCCACCTGTATGCTGAGGCTGACTTAATTTAAAACAAACAAACAAACAAAACCCACCAACTTGATTCAGTCTTGTTACAAACTGTCACTAGAAGTTTCCAAGTACATTTAGAACATGTTTAGAAATGTTTTGGCAAACCCTGACACGGACTGATAGTCACTTAATACTTTTCCAAGCAAATGGAGCTCTTTTCACTGTCAGGACATAAAATTGAAGCAAGATTCTTACTTATTCATTCATTTTTCCATAAAGATCAGTGTTGTCCTTTAAAAGTCAGAAACAGCCTACACATCACGAATTTCTGCTTAAGATCTGTGATATTTTAGTCATAAAGTATTAGTACTTTGGAACAAATAAACCCCCCAAAACAAACAAAAAAAAACCCAAAAACCCCACAACTCAGAAATAAGATGTTATAACATTTCTAAATAATAAAAAAATATCTCTGACCTTTTAGGAATTATTAGGAAATATGGTGCTTTGACCTTTTATTGAAGCCAAGGTGAGGGCCCTAAAAAGGAAAGAAAATAAATAAATAGGCATATCTTTGCAGAACCCAAGAAGTTTAGTCTTACTGTGGATAGACACAGCTTTACTCCCCATGGATATTCTATGAAAGAGATAAGAATACCTTGTCTCCCTTCACTTCTGCTGGGACAGAATCACAGCCCTGCCATGGTCTGCAGGTAGTCAGCAGTTTCGAGGCAGCTGACCTGAGTTGGCTCACAGGTGTATCCCAGACCATAAACATCATGCTCAGTATAAAGGGGGAAGTTTGCTGAAGAGAGGGGGCTTCCTGCCGGGGCTCCTCTTGATCCTGCTTGTCTTCCTTCTCCTGAGGACTGTTTAACTGTTTACTGTGGCCACTGTACATTTGCTGGGTTGGGTATAACTTTGTATACCTTTATATTGGCATTTGGCATTAGTTTGGCTGTTTCATTAAATTTGTTTTCACCTCAACCCATAGATCTCCCCTCCTTCTGTTGATCCCCTTCCTGTGTGGGGCCATCAGGTGATACAGCAACTTCTATAGTTTAGCCCCAGATACAGGTTAAACACAGACATGTAGACAGAAATATTTCCTCTTGGTAAGAAAGTCATGACTTGGCAGTAAGATGCACTTACCTTCACTTACCAAGAATTCTGCCACTTAGAAATAGCAGTTTAATGACAATTTTTCTTTAATGAGTTGCTCAAAATAAGAGTCTTAAAAGTCATAATTTTTATTGAAATTTAGTTGTCAGGACTAATTTAAAATAATCAGGCATTAAACTAAACATCCACTTGAGGTACTGCCTTTAAGGGCTTTGATATCCTTAGGATGGAAGATTCAAGTGCAACCAGCAAGGTTGAAGTACCTTGAACTGAAAAACCCAAGTAAAAACGCAACACCGTTATATCCCTAAAATGTCCACTTGGAAAACTACTGAATATTACATTCCAAGCACAGGTGGAAACTGTTCATATGTGGCTTAGTATTTCACTAGCTGAAATTTCATGTTGTTTTAATAACATCAGTCATCACATAGGAACCATTACCAACAGTTTAGTCAATAATTACTACGATTCCTACCCTAGGTGCATCAGTATAGTAAAGCCTTCTCAAAAAGAAACAAAAGCAACACCACCTCTGCTATCACCACCCCCCCAATCCCACCTCCCCCTTTCAATGTCAATTACTACTGCACTATTTAAATTTTCCAGCAAGATTAATGAGTGTACTCAATGGAGGAAAGTGATATTTCACCACCTGGGAAATTGGAGACCAGGGAGAATAAAGCTGATACTGTTAACTGTCCATGTACAATTTTTTTTAAATGAGTTGTTACCCACTCCCCCCCCCAAAAAAAAAAAAAAAAACCCAAAAGCCCAAACACAACAACCAAAACCCACTCTTGTAGAATAAGTACCCGATGCCAAACTGGCAGTTCTCAGGCAAAAGTCACTCTCCTTCAAAAAGGGCAACAGGGATAACCCTGATCATTTCCATCTTCATTTATCTTAATGCATTAGAGAGAAGAATTACGCATGGTATCTTTTGGGGAGGAGAGACAGAAAAGAGGAATGAAAAGCACACTGGAATTTTTTTCCCCAAGTAATTTTGGGGACAATGATCTAAGGCAAGTGTGACAAATCTACAAGCTTTGCTACAGCAATGACATTATCTGTCATGGTATTTGACATTTATTGAAGTTCTTTTTCCTGGAAAGGGAAAGATAGATGTGCAAT
Organism: Buceros rhinoceros silvestris; assembly: GCF_000710305.1. Taxonomy (NCBI): domain Eukaryota; kingdom Metazoa; phylum Chordata; class Aves; order Bucerotiformes; family Bucerotidae; genus Buceros; species Buceros rhinoceros. The sequence goes on from NW_010394999.1 coordinate 31,827, forward strand.
GGCTCACAAGAAATTGCACCGTTCAAAAGAAAATACAATTTTTACTTCTAAAATTAGGTCATGGCCTTTCAAATAATAAAAAACTCCACTGTTCAGTAAATAAAAATGCACATAACTCACTAATTAAAAGAGACTTTGGGCCTTAAAAAACTGTATCTTTGGTGAGCTTTTAATGTAAACTACTAAAAAAGTCAGGCATTATTTAAGAACGTGTTATATTAAGCAGGTATGTAGGTAAATACAAAGAGAATGAATTTCATAGCTATTCAGAACACGACTGAATTGAGAGGTTAACAGTGTTCCTCTTTAAATAAATTACCACCTGGTCACAGTTTCACTTGTAGGAAATGAGTCATGAAGCAGTGATACCATGGTAATGGCTGACTATCATTCAGGTTATTTAAGATGCAAAATGGTACAAAACAGATGGAAACATTACACTTAAGTACTTTGTAATAGAATAAAATCTGAGATCATCACAGATAAGATTCTTTCATATTCCTCCAAACCCTTAATTGAAATACAGACAATGCCTATAAAACTACAGATTAAAAATATGGTGATGATCAATTAAATTTATTTACACACAAGGGAAAAAGGTAACATCTCAGACATTTGTTAAGAATACTGCATCCCCTCACTAAAATCAGTTTCTGACAGTCCTGTTCTATTTTCCAAGTGATAAATAATCAAAGAGTTCTGTTACCAATTAAAAATTTGACATTCAATCAAAACCTTTAGATAAGGAAAAAAGAGAATCTGTTGTGAATTCATCTTTGAATTTGCCAGTCCTAGTCAGGGTTAAACATTCTGCTACAGTTATTACAAAAGTACATTACAAAAAGCTACTTTTATATATATGCTAAATATCACTCTATCCACTTAGCGTTAAAAGTAACCCAGCATAAATTCGTGACCAAGGTAAAAATTGCTATTTCTTAGTGGCCACACAAGGGTCTTTGAGGGACAGTTTAGTCAAATTCTTTTTCAACGGAATTTGTTCAGCCTTATAATTACATTTTTCAAGGTATTGATTCTGGGTTCCTGGACTTAATTTGTCTTCCATATTTATTTTTATACCAATTCCACTGCCTTCAGTTCAATTATTCTCTGTTCATTCTTATACATCAAGCCTCAAGTAACTGTAAGTCAGATCAATGACTCAACCATGTAAATCAATCAAAGTTACACAGCAGATCGTGTAAGAGGTCTGTCTTTTACGGTTCACTTGAGCTATGAAAAGTATCCGGATAAGAGGACAGTTACATTAGGACACCTATGACTTCTGTTGAAACCAATGCATAATACTGACTCTGCTATGAGATGATACTAATATCAATCCACTAACTATTATCGTGTTACGCAACTGTGCCATTTTCACTCAGAGTTTAGGAGTAGATCTTAAGTACAATGTTACAGAAAGTGAAAATTTACCTTAGGAAAGAGAGAGTAATAAATAGGACACCTCCTCTTCCCCTCCACTTCCCAGAGCTGTTTGAGCCTATAGTACAGCGCATTTCACTCAGCAGAGTTCTGCAAAGAGCTAGGAGTGGACATAAGCATTAGATGCCAGTTACTGCTTGAAAGGTTATACTTTTTCTTGCAATATCAACTTAGAGAATACTTTTAAGGCGCTCTTAATAAAGCAAACTTTATGCAAGTGCAGCTATAGGTGAGTGCCTTAAGACATGAGATATCAAATTATTGATTTGTTTACATCTTTGTACACTACAAAAGGACAGTTCCACAACAATTCACAGTCTCAAAACAAAATGCCACTATGTGGGCAAACAGACTGGGGGAAAAAAAACAAAGCAGGAATAGATCATACTGGTCAGCATAAGCATCAGAGGCCCAGCCACCTCTATGATCCAGTCATAGTTAAAAGCACACTCAGACATGTGAACTTAACCAACTTTATTCGGAACACATGGACCTATTATGCTCTTTAGATAAATCCTCAGGAACCAAGGATGGTTTCAAAAAAATTTATATAGTCTCCCAATTGTTAACCAACCAAACAATATAAATTACTTCTGTATTGACTTTTGGTACAACTAATGATTCTGCCACAGAAGAAAACAAATCCCTGAAATAGTGTTGGTTGCATGCTTTTTACTCGTGCTATGAGTAAAGCTAAAAGCTCAAATAATATATAAGATAGGACATAGATCAGAAACTAGGGACCCCAAAGTACTACTACAGACTAACACAGACTACACCAAATAACAGGAAAAGGATATGCTGTGCACAAGAACACTTTTTACTGAAAAGAAGGGAGAAATTATCAAGGCCATAATACAAGACCTTTAACTAGGGGTCTTGAATGTTTAAGCTTCATGCTGTTATAAACAATCTGTTTGTAGCTGTTCCATTCATTTTATAGTTGGGGAAATGGTTCTTGGTGTAATCATAACTAATGCATAAATAGTCATATATTACCTGATCCGAAGATATCAAAAATATCCCTTCAATTTCTTAAAGGAAGTGATATCAGAAAGGCATCTGCAGCAAGTCTGCCAGACATTCTGGAAATAAACAATTTGCCACAGAGATCGTGGAAAATTCCACCACTCGTCTCTAAATATTGATAATATTACTTAATAGGAAGCACTGAGTCACTGAAATTTATTTCATATCCAGAGAATGAGTCTGTGGTAAACAGGTAGGTCATCTGTTTACATAGCCAGACACTTCAGAAGAAAAAAAACCCTTCAGAACTTGTGTGGCGAGAGTGAGGAGGTCAGCGTGTTCCCAGTACCCAGCCTGCTTTTCCCAATATTCATTATCAAAGAGAAAAACAGAGTACTCCACTTCTGAGTGGCCTAAAAAAAGCCCCAAAAAACAAAAACCCAAACCCCTACCTAAAATAACCCAAGTTCAGGCTAATTTTTTTCCTGAAAGAACTGTATTCACAGCTTTACAATGCATGTAGAGTTACTAAGAATGAATGGGATAAAACTGAAGCAGCCTGTCCCCTACACTGAAAATAAATGAGGATGAGACGCGTGAATATTTCTGTCTTACATATAACCTCCTTACACAGCAAAGCAAATTAAATGACAACATTCAAAACCAAGAACATTAACAGATCTATTGAGGATAGATGGGACGGATGTCAAGTCCTGGAAACCAGTTATAATTTGAAAGAGAAATATGATCACAAAAAATTGATTCTGGCAAACAGTTAAATAAGGTGCAGCACATATATCCTAACTGCATAATCATCTATATCTCTGCATGTGCACATGAATCCGATAGCGAGAATCAAGATCAATACAGCAGTATGCTGCAAGCACAAAAAAATGTACTTTGTCAGCTTTGCTATACAGTTATTTTCAGGTAAGTATAATATCTACAAAACATTCTGAAGAGCATTTATGGGTGGTTAACGATTTTGCTGTACAACCTCCAACGCTGCTGTATCTCATGTGGCCCCTCTATCCCATGTGGTAATTTGCAGAGGGGGGATGTTTTCTGGCTATTGAGGAAAGGAACAGGCAGATGGGTATGCAACGTTTTGTATAAATGTGGCCCATAAAGCTAACGAATTATTCAGATATATCTTAGATTTTGCTGTCATTTAGGTGGGAAGGGACGCAATAGCCCCTCCCTGTGTCCTTCCATTCACTTCTTCCTAGACAACAAATCTGTCATATTTTCCAGTGACATGGAAGAATGCTTTGGGGACAGCTTAAAGAGTTTCCATGACAGTGAACAGGCCTCCATTTCCACACAGAAGTGGTAAAAATGTCAGAGTCACTGGCACAGCTGGGAAAGCTACAATCAAATCATTCCCCATGACATGATGTATATTTGTCAGAAAACACAGGTAATCCAAGGTTTCTCGAAGGACAGAGATGGTGCTTCGATATAAAGGGCATAACAATAAAAAAAGGAGATGCTGTCAGCGTATGTAACTGTGCATTTGGATTGGACCACAGGGTGGGAAAATAAGAGTAGTCCCGCAGCTCTTAAAGAAGGCACATCTGTGATACAACCTCTGTAAAATCCCTGAACAGAGAAATCTGAACGTTAGAGAAGTGAGTATTTACAATTTAATCATGGCTTAGTCAGAAACCAATCACTTATTAAAACCAGACACGTTTTGCAGAACACTGCAGGCTGCCTGTAACCACACTCCATTGTGCACTTGTGGGAGATTGCAGCCTTGAAGCCCAGCCCCTGACGCAAGAACAACTTGCCATGTTCACAATACGACATGCTCTAGAAGAGAGTGACGATTAATATTCAACCAATCCAGGAGTAAAAAAGAATTAGCAAGGTAAGAGCCAAATATTTTTTTTCAACCTGTTAACAATGGCAGGAGACTAACTCTTCGAAGAAGCAAAACAAGACAAATCTTTTCATCTTCAGCTGGGAGAAAACTTTTGCTGAGTCTAAGACCAGTGAGAAAACTTCCAAGTTCAACTCAGCTCTGCAGTGACACTTGCAGCACGTGCAGCAACGTCTTATAGAAAAGCATTTGTCTGTTCACTGTGTGCTTTATATTACAGTCACAGTTTGCCAGCCATTCCAACCAAAACAAGTAATACTCTTGGCACAAGAATTATTTTAATAAAGTAACTAGAGTTATACAAAATCTAGCAGGAAGACAAACGGGTATTCTTCTCCTGGTTATAAAACAGCAACAATTTAAAAAAAATTTTAAAAATCTAGAACACTGCATTCTTCATTCCTTCTGCCTTTCAACCTTTCTTCCTTTATTTGGGTCTTAAATTTCAAACTCTGCTTTAAGAGTTAAGTCTTGTGCCATGGAGGTAAAAAAACCAAAACAAACCAAACACCAACAAACCAAACAAAACCAAAACACCAACATCAAAGAAACTAAAACCAAACACACCCCCCAAACAAAGCTATCAAAATCTTTCCCATTCTGGTACAGACGGAAAATGATCTCTTTTGAGCCTGCTGCCCTCATCTTTCCAGCCAGCCAAAAGGAGTTTGCAATGACACCTGCAACCAGCTTTTCTGACCATAGCACCAGTGCTAAGGTGCATCAGCATTTTTATAAAACTTTGATTGCCTTCTACAACACAGAAATTTTTTTATTGGGCAACTGGTTAATTTGCACCATCATTTCGCTATAATTTCTCACCTTTCTAACTAAGGTTTGAAGAGTCTTATATTCTTTAATTTCTACAATAGCAATTCCTTCTCATCAATAGGAAGGAATCTTGATATGCAGATTCAATAAACAGCACACTTACAACTTCATGAAGTGGCCCTACCAAAAAATAGGACTTATTCTCCCCAAATGAAACAACCACCACCACATCCTCCTACCTGCGAGCACATTCATTCCCCAGCTGCCAATGAAAACACCACTTCGTGTCAAATTCTGGACTCTCCACATGCAAGGCTGAAGGTGATCCTACGTATCCAATGAAAAGATACAGGATACAGCAAACGTGGTTCTGGGTTGGTTTCGGGTTTTTTTCCCCTCTTCTGAGACTGATGCATGAAACTTCTTAAATCTCACCCAGACAGTGCAGGACCCTTATACTTCCATGTCTTTTTTTTCCCTCTCTATGACTAGAGGACTTCTTCAGATTTACTTCCAAGTTCTTTTTGATATTTAACCAAAATTCTATTTACTTACTCAAAAAATTAAATGACATTTTTACCAATAAACAGTTTCCTTAGGTTTATAATAGTTGCTAAGTGAGTCTGGTTAACATGATTTCACATTGAATATATCTGGATATAAACAAAACATGATTATTTATTAACAGTCAGATTAATATTATTACAGAAAACAAGAGCTGTATCTTCAAAGGCCACGAAACAAACCTGGGGAACAAATAAATTCATATCCCCAGTTAGAATTTTCCTCACCACAGAGAAGACTGTTCCTATTCATCTATGAATGCCTCTGCTACACAGCTACTAGAGACTAAATGTACAGCCAGATTCCTCTCACCTTCCCACTCATTTTCCTTTTATTTATCCTAGAAACAGGATTTTAGATTTTTATCTCACAAGGTTTAATACATCTACAGTATAAATCTAGTTCCTCTACTGCAAGTTACTCAAGTGTTCCATAATCCTAACACAAGTACAAATTGCAACTGATTAATTCAAGGTGCAGAACTGGAGAAAGGACTGCAAAATCCTCCCACAGATTTCAAAATGATAGTCTTTCAGGTCCACCCTATTATATAGTTGGTCACATTGCAGAGTTCAGATTTAGATTTATTATGTGCTTATGCACACTCGGAAGACTTACTCATCAGCTTTTCCTTATAAAAGCCTTAGAGTCCCAACTTCATTTAGATGCAGAGAGGACAGATATTTTCAGCAAGACATTTGCCTTTTTCTGATCCATCCATACAAGGCTCTGTCTGTTCAGAAAAGAATTCCTATTCCAAAAACCACTTAACACATCACAGTTTCTTCAGCTACCATATCTGTATGTCAGACTGTAGAAGCCATACTAGAGCACAGAGAGGAAGATTTTATGGTCATCTTATTTATTCAGAATTCCTCTGTTCCATAGTAGGAATTATTGCCACCCCACCTTCCAAAATTACAGAGTGATTTATTAGAGTTTTTACAGATGTGAGCAAAAAAAGATCATCGATATACATGAAATTAACTCTGCTGTTTTCAATAGGTTTTTTAATTGCAAGAATGTTGTTTTCGAAATCTCTGTATTTCAAAGCGATTAAAAATTCCACCAGGACTAGTAATTTTTGTTCAGCAAAAAGTCCACAGATTTTAACCAGTATTGGGTCAAGCCCAGAATTCTTGGCTACTTAGTTGCCTCTTGCAGAGGCAATGAATTGCATGATTCGGCCCAAAGTCTGGGTGCCTAGACCTTGTCATTCATCTAAGTTTACCTTTGAACTTTGAAGGAAACTGTTCCTTAAGACATAAGTGTTAGTCCTGATGCATGATCACCAGCCTGATACATTAGGCCTTGGGTAGTGAATAGAATATATGCTGTCAGACACCTTGGCACGGAGCCTTTTCTGAGGGAGAACGCATCAGACGCAAAACAGCTCATCTGTCCGGACTACAGCTCAACTACATTGCGGCAATACTTTCTGCAAATGTTTCTCCCTCCCTTCCTGGAGATATTACCAAACTGGCTGTCTCTGCCCCTTCTGGAAAACCACTGAAGACAGCTACACCGTCCCACAGGTGTACCCTTTGTGTGCAGCACCACCCTACCCACCCCACGAAGATAAACCACCATAGTTAGTTATAAGACCACCTACACCAAAAGGCTGGGAGATGATTTGAATATTTAATGGTGTCCTATGATAACTGAAACTAGATTTTGCCTTGAATTCAGCAGTGTTAAAAAAACATAGTTGGTAAAAAAACCCAAAAGTTAAAAAAACCCAAAAGTTAAAAAAACCCCAAAAGTTAGTTAAAAAAACCCCAAAAGTTAGTTAAAAAAACCCCAAAAGTTAAAAAAACATAGTAAACTTATTTTTTCTTTCATCAAGGTGATTTTTAAGTGCAAGTGGTCAGCTTCCAGATGAAAGTTTATAACAATTAGCAAAGAGTCGATGTAAAAACCAAACCACTCAACCAGCTAACCAAAAAACTCTTACAACCTGGTAGTAACTTACTTACAATTCTGGTAGTTTGCTATTGCCGTGTGTAAAATAAACAGTAAGTTTAATCAAACGGCTTAGTAAAGTGCTGGCTCTGGATAATTGCTCTTTATCTTCCTTTCTCCAAGCTGAAGATCATGCTATTCTACATTGACACAACACACAAGATTAGTTTTCTTTTAATTCTCAATCTTGGTTTCTGTTACAGAAGATAAATCTGGAAGGAGAGAATATTTTTCACATCCTTCAGTGTATTTGTTTAGACATGCATTTCTTCCTTCCCACCACTGTCCACAAAAATATAGGCTTGCATTGTCCTGCCCATAGCCTTTTAGATTTTTCCAGTCATTAGATATTTCATAGGTTTATTTTAAACTTGCTTTTACATCACCCTGTACACACAGAAGCCCTTTCATCATTACATGGTTTTCTTGTGAATGCTGCTGTGTGAACATCGTAAATGTGACCACACGCAGACGCTGTAGCGTAAGTAGCGTGTGGCAACTTCAGCTACTGTATACAAGATATTTCAGCAAGTCTTCTAGAAAGAGTGCAGGCACTTTGTCTCCAACTTCCAGACAACCTATCACGTGTCACCCAAGGCAGCCAGGGCTTTCGTGGGAAACACGTGGTAAGCAAAAAGTCATAACCCACTTAGTAACTATAACGGAAAGAAATTGTGTAAACAGTGGGTCCAGCTCCTTTTCCAGTTCCCCAAAAAAGCAGAAGTCATGCCATTAAAGTCAGTGGAACCACAGCAGTGAAATCCTACTGTTAACCCAAAAATGAAGACTGCTTCACATAGCCTTGACAGTGTCAGCTGAATAAAGAAGATATGTATTTTGATTTATTGAACAGACCCATCACAACTGCCTCATCTGCATGCCAGACAATATTTGCCCCTCCCTTAACAGATCCAAGCTATTTATTTATATTTTATTTATATATTTAGCTATTGGTGATTCAGAGAGTCATTATAAAACTACATTTGCGAGAAGGCTCTATACTCTAGGTTTCAGTGGTATCACACCTCGAGCAATGCTGCCCTCTTCTACACTGACCTGCTACTGCCCTATCTCAGCATTCTGGTTCAAGGACTAGTAGTGGGCACTGAGAGTGGTCACAGGGAGAACTAAAGGTTGATTTGCTCCAGGGAACTCACCGGACAGCCAGTCTGAGGTTAGGGGAACACAGAAGCAATATTTCAAGTACTCTTTCTTCAACTGCAGCTGTCTTGACCTAGTCATTAAGAGTTTTCCCTAAAATATACAAATTCTAAGCCTTTCAGGTAGAAGTCAGCTTTTATATCATCAAGCAGACAATCTTCTAGCAAGCAGAAAGAGTCATCTTTTAGTTTCAACTTTAGGTTAAACACACACTGAATACAGTTTGGTTCCCAAATTCTAGGTTGCTGTACCTCCTTCCAGGAAAGGTGCTCAGTGCTGTACTGGCCTTTACACAGAAATAACTACTTCAGAAATGTTGGAAGAATGTACTTTGTAGCTTAGCACAGATGACAAGTTGCAGAGCAATGTATTTCTGCAAGTTAAAAAAAAAATCTAAAATTAATTGTCTCCAACGCAGTATTAGGTGAAATCATAAGGTTGGGGCTCTCACAGGCAGAGGAATAGACGTGAATGCAGAGGAGTGTAACTCCCAGAGTCCAGTCAGAAGACAGTTCTGTATTGGCACCAGCAGAATTCCTCCCTCCATACCATATTCTCTGCTCCTAGCTGCTTGTGAAACACAAACAAACAAAAAAATCCCACACAGTGTATTACTGGAAAAGGTCCAAAACTGCACATGATCATGCTGGGGAGCAGGAAGCTGTTTACTTCCCTTTCTTTGGAGAGAGAAGAATGTAGACTCCCACCAAAACTGCCAACTTCACGCACACAGAAAAGAAAAATCACTTTGAAATATCAGACTGATTTTAGCATAGCAGAGCTTACTCAAGATAATGGTTTGAGAAGTGAAAAAAGGTTTAAGAAGGGCACCAGTATCACACAACCGTGTGAGACATGCCTGAAGCTGAAAACAGATTTATTCTCCTTCCCATCTTTATTTCCTCTCCTCAGGCTACACATTGAAGATTTGCATTTGAAAAGGACTTGCTCATCCTCTCCTGGGGATCAAAGCAGAAGGAAATCTTACTGCTGACTTTAAAACTTCATTAGTTCCCACAGCAACAGACTCGTCACACACATACCTCCCTCTCAGCTCCTGGAACAGTCTCACAGGCAACCCAGACCTTGTTTGTAGCAACTGCACATTTCAGAGAAAAGCGCATTTCACCCAGAGCTGCAGCATGAGAGTGATTCCTCTGGAAAGTCCAGTACTTCTCCAGACCTATCACTAACTGAAACAGTCTACATTACTTCACTGTTAACAATTGTATTTGGAAATTCATCAGCATTGCTTTGCAAGCAGAGTTCCACACCTTACAGAATGAGATGCCCCAAATAAAAAATAAATGAAAACAAAAAGTGGTTAGAAGTATTCCCTCTAAAAACTGCTTCACAATAGACATCATGACCCCATCATCTCTAGTCTCTGCAACTGTTGGCTCACCATTTCTTCTTCACCATGTGCCCCTAAGGCTCTATAGATGCTTTGGTTGACATGCATGAACCAGGTGAAGCTGATGACACACCTGAATGTGAATTTATAGATGTATTTGCCCAAAGACAAATGTCTATTTCTGTATGCAAAATCATGATACACCACCTTGCCTTTTACCAACACTACAAAAAAAAGACCACAGCTGCTAGTATCTGGTGCCCCTCTACTTTCTTTTAGCTATTTAGTTTTTAGTTATTTAGTTATTTTTCTGTGAAGAAAAAATAAAATATTTGCACAAATAAGGCTTTGTGGTAATTACTTTGTGGTAATTAATTAAATGGCCTCATGGGGGAAACACCTTTGCCCTGATGATCCACACAACTCACATCTGAAATAAGACAGACATGAACACAGGAAAAACAAACTTTCTTTGGACTTAAATGTATAGATTCTATTGATTAATAATGTGCTTTGGAGTTGAATGTCTTCGACAGCAATTACATTTGAGTATAAAAACACTGGAGTCAATATATTAAAAAATATAAATAATTTTTAAAAACTACTGCCCCAAAAGGCAGTCTGAGAGCACAGGAGGAATGAAGAGGGCATATCTACTCCAATATAACTTCTCCAAAAAAAAACATGGACGTTTTTTCCTCTGTAGGACATCACTGAATACTTGCTCCTCTGAGCGAAACGGTCTCCAGGGATGCTGCCTATGAAACATTGCAGGGAAATGGTGAACAAGAACATTCAATGTCATTTCCTCTCTCACCTCACACATGCAAAGACTGACATTTCCAGTTGGAAACAGCCTTGATCATTTTGAGCTTATGGGTCATGTAGATTTTTCTGAAGTCACATTAAGATACACTTACACTGCCAGCTTAATCCGATTTGTTCTTTTAAACTCATTTCAGTTGTTGGATGGTGGTGTGTTTAGGGAGACAAGATCAGATCTACTCTGAGACAAAGTAATCTATGGAAAATAAAAAAATCACAGATAGTGTATTCAATTTATTAGGACTTAGAAAAACAAATACACAGTCTTGCTTACGGATGCTGCATTGAGCTGACTGCCACAGAGAACAAGAGATGGCGGATGTTTGTTTTACTGAAGGAGTTCAGCCTGTGGCACCAGCCCTGCCCAGAATGTCCTGTATGGAATACTATCATAATTCAGATCAGCTCAAGACAAGCACATTCAGAAAGTAATGAGGAGGAGGAAGTGAGGGGGAAGAAGTCTTGCTGGGAGATGGAACCATGCTCTAATTTTTATCTTAATGCCAATATATTTATTGAGGTATTTTCATGTGCAGAGTGCATTTATTTCACATTTCCCTCGCAATTCTTCACGTTTGTGTCGTGACTGAAAATAGGAGGAAAAACACAATGTTTTCCAGTGATTTCAAAAAATGAAAAAAGTCAGCTAGCATGAGAGTTCTGCTCTTAGAATTAAATGAATGTTTATTACCATAGCTACAACGCATAGCATTGAACTACTCTTACTCCAGGCTAGCTCGTTACCCACTTAGGGCACCTCTGCACCACGGTCTAAAATGCCAACATGCAGAACATGTAGAGACGTACAGATTTTTACAGAGAGAGCACTGGGATAATTTTTGTTTATAATGGAAAGAACAAAGTAACTTGTGATATAAAGCAATTATATATCTCTTCAGCTCCTCCAGGCTCCTGGATGTGGGACAATTCACCAAAGCAGTGCCTCTGGAAAAAATTCCAACTCAAGGAGATTTCTCTCTACATCGGATGCAGAAGGGTCACTGATTTTAAAGATACGTTTCTCCCAACCGATGCTTTGTCCAAACGGCAGGAGCCTGCATGTACTATACCTGAGACTACGTTATTCGAGGCACATAGTCCTATATGGAATACTCAAGACTCATGTTTTCAGATTGTGATGTCTGCAAAGGCACCAAATCACTTTAAAGCCTGCAGTTGCTGTTGTGTTATGCTACACAGAGTTTGAGATCTCTTCTGTAGCCATGTGTTGGGAGCTACTTGAACAAAATCATAGATCGCTTATTTCCCACCATCCCACTGCTGTCTGAAACACCATCTCTTTTTAGCATTTAGTCATGGCTTTGCAGAGAGTGGGGAGGAGAAGGGCAATGGCAACAACTCAGGACAGGAGTCGGAGGAAATACAGCTACTGACTTTAGTACTGGTAGCTCTACAAAAGGATCTGTCAGTAATTTACACATGCCTTTCAGAGTATTTTGGCTCTGTTTACTTCACAAAAGGTGATGGAGATCACGTTCTTTAGTAAAGAGCTAAGAACAACTGAAAGGGATGCTTCTTCAGTACAACAGTAAGCAAAATCATTCCCATGGCAAGGATTTTTATCTTAGAGCATGTTAAGTCTGTCAACGTACTCACCTAGAAAGCATCTTGGTGCCTAATTATACTACTTTGTGGTTCCATCTCTTAACTGCTAAGAGTAGTGCAATAGCAGCTTCAGTCTTTTATTCTATGACGTCACTTGAAAAAAGCTCCACACACCGTGGCAACATTACTCTCCAAAATTCAGAATAAACTAGTAAACTCACATACAGTACAGATTAAGTCATTTTAACATTTTTCTCCAAAAGACATTTTAGGCCGCAAACCAAGTTATGTGAAATAGACCACTGGACTCTGTGGGGACAGTGGAGTGACAGCAGTCAGAGAGCTCTGAGAGGAACGCACAGATCTTACCATCCTTTCCCAAGGCAAACACATTCAGCTGTAATGAGAATCCTTCTTCCATTGCTATCATCTAATATCTACAAGGAAATTCAGTTGCATTTCAAGCTATCTACTGCCTTCCTGCCTGCCCGTTTTTTCTCCCAGTCTCATTCTCTTATAAGTTTCATCGTCAGTCCCTTTTGCTGCAGAATGAAAGGTATATCTACCACAAAAGGACCTTCATCCCTTAGTACCAGCAATGAAAGTGTCTAAGATTCTGACAAAATATTGTCAGCCTTTCCTTCTCAAGGAATCATTTTAATTATTTTCTTCCTGTCACAGACCCAAACTTCTGACCACAGTCTGATTTGCTGCTCAGAGATTTACAAGGCTACATAATTTTGTTGAATGTTAAAGAAAGAATTTATAGGTTCTGTGGAAACGAAAGCAGTTCAAATAAGACAGACCAATGAGAAAAGCAGTGTAACACGTTTCTTGGTCTCCCTTCAGCAACTTTTGCTTATCTTTCTATGACATCCTCACCAGACTGTGGGCATAGCCCTCCTGTCAGTGAAAGACCCCTGCTTTTTAGTGCCGAGCAAATAGAATTTTGCCAGCCCTTTATCGGCTTTCTTGGGTCTCATACAGCCTGCATAAATACAGGCTTTTATGATTGTTCTATCCTTTAAAACTGTATATGACAAACAATTTACATCACGTTCTTTTAATCCAAAGTTGTGCTATTTTTTTCTACTGTATTAACATTTCAGAGAAATCTTTTCACCACTGCAATCTTGTTGGGTGATCGGTTCGGAAGTCTGAAATCCAAAGTCACTTACTTTTAAAGAATCCTGCCTGAAAAAGATACTAATTTGCAAATGATTTACAAAATATATTTTGATGACAGGGATTTAAACTTGACAAATAGAACAACAGGACTGTCAAGAGCCTTAATGGCCATGATACTTAAGCTTCTCAGTTGAAGGCTATTATTTTCCTTTATAGGTAGTCAGCTCTTCTACCTTGTTTACATCTGTATTTCATTCAGAATCTAGAGGCCTCTTACAGTATCTCCAGGGGTAACAGGAATTTTCCTTTTTGATAGAGTGGGCCACCAGCATATCCATTTGGCAGGTCTAGCTGGTCCTAAAAATTCAACTCAGGTGGTCTGCAGCTTTTGATCTGTTCTCAGTTCTGCACAGAAGTTACTAGGGTTCAGATCAATGAAGCCTGTATTCAACGACATGCTTACTTTTTTTTTCCAATAGATCAGACTATGCGATACCTTACAAAACAAAAGGTTACAATGCACTTGGCACTTACACCAGCCAAGCTGAGTTCAGACTCCGAGCTCTCTGCATTGTTTTGATGAAAATCTCAGCCATTGCTGATATAATAACTAGTAATTCTGAAATGAAATGCTCCAGATCTCCTCAAACTGTCATCTGTTTCTGCTTAGGTTGCTTATCATAATTGGTTTTTTTGGGGCAGAAGCCATGACATCGTTTCATCTAGCAATCACAAAAGTTGTTGCAATGTTTTGGTGTTACACAAGAGTTTTGTAATGTGGAATCATACAAGAGTTAATATTATTTCTGTGTCTTGACTGGATAGCTCTGGAGGTGAGTTTGCATGATGTTCCATTTTCACTCACTGAGCCCGCTGAGATTTGCAATGCCCTGTCCTAATAGTACAAAGGGAAAATTATTGCAAAGTGCAATCTTTTATCTACCACTGTTGTGACAGTACAATTCATACTGTTGAAATTCTTTTAAAAGCTTAACAAGAAAAAGTGTGACTGGTGGTTCTTACACGCTGCTGCAATGATTTAGACAGCACGAGATTTTTTGAGACTGCTCCATACCATGGCCTTCATAAGCAGCACTCGACCAAAAATTATCATTTGAGAAAGTTCTTACAAAGTTCTAAATAAGCTTTATGCTGTGTTTACATTTGGGTGCTACAGGTAACCTTAATCTTCTCTTGGTCCTTCCAGTAAATTGCAGAAGTATCATCCACCCCTGCCAATCTGAGGAAAATTCATTATTAGTACGTGTACATATATATGTAAGTGTGTTGATATATACATACGCTTATTACTATACTTTTCTGGCAGTTTTGTGAACTTCAACAAGACAGAGATAAACAACCAAAAGAATTAGCTTTTTTCCTTCTTTTTCCTCTGTTGTCAGACTACTTTTGCTTTGAAAGTTTTTTTTTTGTTCTCTAGATTAAACCAACACAAAGCAGTCGTGATGAGATATTTTAAGCATTATATGATTCCCACATCACTGTTTAAAAAAGCATGCAGTAATTAAATCTTAGTCCAATACAATCTAGAAAAATACTCCCTGCTGTCCAAAACTCCATTATTGTTCTTAGCAACCAGATACTGGTTATTGTTTTCCTGGTGTTACATAATGCAGCGATACCAGTTAATATATAGTGCCTCATAAAGTGAAAACAAACATCAGTTCTCCAGTGCTTCACCACTGGGCAGTCTGGGCAGTCTAAAACATCTTCTGGAAGACAGGGAAAAAAAAAAAAACAACCACACACAAAACACACAAAAAAACCCCCCAAACCATCACCATCCTCAGTCTCAAAATGATATGGCAAATACCATCTCCAAAAACTGTATATATTCAACACAGAACCTTCAGATTATTTGCACAGCTTAATTAAGATCACAAAATCATAAAGAATGTCCAAAACTAATTTCAAATTCCATCCCAGGTTGCTGGGCTACAAGATGCTTTTCCACCAGCAAATATTAATGAATGGGGCTTCACTCTTAGTTTTCAGTGAACAGTCCATAAGCCACATCACCTTAACATCCAAAATGCATGAAATAAACATGCCTGATTTCAGCTGAACAAAACCAGATGGACTGAGAAAGCTCCCTGGCAGAGAACCGAAGAGTAGCTTTGGGAAGGAAAAACAAACAAAACCAACCAAACCCCCAAACTCCCCTGAAAAGTTCAACCCAACCCAAAACCCAAATCAACGAACCAACTCACCCTGAAAAACCCCCAACCAAACACAAAACCCACCACCACCAAAAGCATTAGTGGGGGAATGTCTAAGCAGGTGCCTTCACTTACCAGGTACTCAAATTCTGAAAGATCAAGACGGCACACAGAGACAAAGAAATTAGAAGACACCAATCCCTGTGCTTTTTAAGCTTAAATTGCTTCCCTATGAACATGACCATTCAATTTTTTTAATGCCTCTTAAAAGACAGTAAAGGAAATGTATTTATTTGAGAAGGCTTAAGGAAACTCTGATTATGCCTTGAGAAGAGTTGCATTGTTTTTGACAAGATGTACTGAATCACAAATTGTATATTTTACAGATGATAAAAGTCTAATCTAACAATCTCACTGATTTCAGAGATTCACAGATTAGGAAAGGTATTCTTTATCTTTGTGTTTTCCTATCGGTAAGGATTTATTTGGTGAAGGAATACGTTTACCAAATAGCAAATCCCACTATGAAGCATGAGATTGACACTATAGAAGAGAAGAAAATGAGAATAAAAGAATGGTTATTTTTCTACTCGATACTTTTCAGTTTGAACAGCTTTGTGTTCCCCAACATCTCCTATCCATTGCTTTTAAATTTTCCAGGTGAAAAAAAATACAGAAGAGTTTCTAATACTTTTCTAAAATCACATGCTCTGTTCCGCTAGCACCATGAGATTTCATCCAGAGAGTTCAATAAGGCAAAGAAGGATAAACTCAGTAGTGCAATATTTGTACTATGTAAATTTATTAGGCTAACTATGTAAAGGGACAATGTTGGTTCCCCACACCCAGTTCCACACACAACAGTTCAGTCCTGTCAGAAGAACACTTCTAATCAGCTTTTCACGTGCAAATGTGGAACAGCACAGGCAGATTATCTTTCCTCCTTCATTTAGTTCTTCTTTGCCACCTTAAATACACAAACTACTGAGAAAATCCCAGGCAGAGTATAGAGATCCAGAAGGTCTGGAATGGCAGGAGGGGAAAGAGGTACCTGAGAAAATAAATATCATTAGACACAAATTCGTTACTGCATCTAGATCCAAATGGCATAATCAAACTGCAGCTGGACCTAATGTAATATTACCTTCTCATTATGCGTTCACTATAATCTTAATCACAGCAATAAAATATTGTTATTAAACTACGTAAGGCAGAAATGGAAAAGCAGAATCTTAGATAACGCAGTTGCATATAGAGTACACAGGTTTTGTGTGCATCTAATCTAATCCTCATTCTTCAGGCTGTGTGACAGGTGTCTAGTGAAGAGCAATGCAGCTTGCAAGGATTATTCCTGTTTGACTTGGTAAAAAAGAAGCACCTATCAGCTTTTCTTTAACACCACTGCCAATGGTGTAAAATAAGTAAAAATTTGCCTTTTGTACAGAAAAAGTGTTACAGTAGTACTAAAATAATAATCTCTGCTCCCACCTGCCCATATTTTTTTTTTTTTAATTGTGTGCATGCAAGTTGGAAGAAAGTGATCATGGTACAGCAAGGAAGACACCAAGGGTACTAGTTGACTGAATACAAGCTAACACACCCTCTACAGCAGAAAGGGAAGTTTTAGAGTACTCTGCAGGAAACACAAGGCAAAACCTTTGCTAATTATATAATTATGCCATCTCAAAACAATAACTAGATAGAGCTTACACAGTAACAAAGAAATTGTTCTGTGTTAAATAGCACCTAGTATGCGGATAGTCCTTCACAATTTGTATCCTTTACCCCCTAAAGATTCCCAATTCTGCTTTCAGTTGTATCAGAACTCAGTTTCACAAATGCAAAAGGTTTTGTGAGCTAGAACAAGATGTGTGCAAAAGCTAGGACTCCTATCTCCAGCCACGCTCCACTACTCCAGCTATACACAGTACTGCTAACGCTTGAGCGTTACACACACTACACACACTCTTCACTCCTGCTAATCCGAGACGTGGTATAAAAGAGGAGACTGAGGGGAAAAGCCTTTCCCATATCTCAACTGGAACAAACTCCAGCATAAAACA
>NW_010394999.1:49784-54835 GCF_000710305.1 Buceros rhinoceros silvestris
CAGGAATCACCATCAGCCTCTGGCATCTGAACATTGAGAAAATGATAAATGAAAAATTCTTTAACCCTTCACATCTTTTTCAACTGTGGTATTTTTTCTACACCATTTCTACTTCGTAACTGTATGAAGTTAAACAGCTTTAGGCAGATAAACTTTAAAAATGCCTCTCACATTTCCACTGGGAACTTACACAACACAATACTTTAAATTTACTGAGCTGTGTGAGGAATATAGATCACTTATCAAATGACAGGTATCCTTTTTATTTCAGTTTATAGCAAAACCAAAGAGATCATAGTTAGTGTTTAATATTAAAAATAAACATAGGATCCGCAATAAGAGATCTTCAGGCTAAGGAACCAGCTAAGGTAATGCAATAGGTTAAGGTAAGGCTAAAGCAAGGATCACCCTGTGGTGATAAATAATTTATCAGAAAAAAATATTAACATTCAGGATTTTTTTCACATGAAATCAATATCATACAGTTTAAACCCAAAATTGATTCATCATTGTTTACTTAGCAGTAAATTTTATCAATACCTCACATTAGATTGTAAATTACATTATTGTCATATATTCACAAAGGCTTTTTATTTTAAAATACAACAACAAAAGAACAGAAAATAATTGTATCTACTAGAAGTGAAAAAGAAGTAAGAGTATAACTGAAAGGAATAACAACAAAAGTAATGTATAGCAGAAATTTTATCATGATATTTAGAGACGAAAAGATTCACTGGAAATCTTTACTAACTACTGTGGCTTAACAAGGAACGAATATAGGCAGTTCACAGCAGTGATTGTAACACACTCCCCTCAACAACAACAACAACAACTACTCCGCAGAGAACTGACTTAGAACATTTATTATCTGGAAATCTCAGCACTAAATATGGCAGCACCAGCTCCCAGGAGAGTTTTAAGAAGTAGCTTAACCTGGTAAACTAGATCACAGCTTTCAGATTGTCATCTGCATAGGCATGCCAAGGAGGGTCAGCATGCATGCAGGAAACTTTTCCTTCTATCTCCGGAGGAGAGAAAGTTGTTATAAATACATGTAAAATGACTCCTGCACATCTAATAATCAAAAGTTCAACTGAGCACATTTAGTGTTATGTAGCAAGTTTCTATCACTTACACCCAAAGAATAACTGCAGTTTCTGATTCAATATTAGTAACCTGTTATTTTCTATGCTAATTTAGGAACTCTATTACCATCCATTGTTAAAAACAACATAAAACCACATCTTTCACTTGATATCCAGTTGTGGAGACACCCGTCTATCCAGGGACCTTTGCAAGCACCTGCTGGGATACCTAATAAGATACAGACAAAGCTCATCATCTATTGATTAAACTCATTTTTATAAACCCTGGATTCCTCTTTGCATACTATTAATGATTACTAAAACTTCTGCAGCCCACACTATCTGATGATGACACTTTTTTGTGTTTAAGTAATCTGCTTAATGAGGAAGGTCTCTCCTTACCTCACCATTAGACCTGTAAGATTCTATAGAGGATGTAGGTACTGTGTCTGTAGGTGTAGAGCTGAGCCCTCCACAACCTTTACTGCAGTTTTTGCTCACTAAAGTCCTGTAAGGTATGTGAACATTGCTGAGCCAAGCTGAAGTACAACGGCAACTAAGCAATATATTCAGGAATGCATTGGAGGTATTTGGTAGAACAGGAAATCTAGTTTGTGTCTTGAATTCTGGACAGAGTCCTACCCACGGATTTTGCTTTTTCTTCTCTGATTTTTCTGGCTGGTGAAATACAGAACAACCCCTTTAATTCTCTCTTAAAAAAGACTGCCTCTGTGCTTACATTTGTAGAATGGAATGAATGAAGGGTAATTTTTAATCAAAGAGTTTCTAAAATAAAGTTAAACCATATTAATTTTGTATTATTTTAAGAAACATACAAAAACAAGCCCAGAAAAAGGTACTGTTTGATAAAAAACGTTCTCCCAGTTTTCACAGCTTTTCATTTGCCATAAATATGGCTCCTAGTGCTGTTTAAAAGCTTGTTGTATTATACACTGGCTCTCTTCAATTAAGAAGAATGTAATTCTGTACCTTATAGACCTACCATATCATAGGGAACCAAAGCAGAATTTAAAAAATAATATAAAATTATTGCCATATTAAGTCTTTAGGAGTTTGTGTCTTTCCAATTTTCTTTAATGTAGTGGCATGGAACAGATCAGCCATAAACCTGCGTTTCTTCTTCCAAGACACAGAACAGCAACCTAGTGAGTCACTTTGTTCCACTTTAGCAGCAGGATTAGCACTGGTTTCATGGCGCGGTAAATCTACCTGAAATATGAATATGAAGTATGGATTGTGTCATGTAAAGAGCGACCATGAAGATAAATGTTGCTTTCTGTGAAAGAATTATGCAAGGAGGTTAAAACTAACTTTTCCTTTTCCACAGGCCTTTTTTGTTTTATCCAACCTGAGTGACTTTGCGGAGTGAAGTCTCGTCTTGATGTCATTGCCTATGGCTTCTATTCAGTGATCATAGTAACACTGGGGCAGATCACCTAAGTATGCCTGATTGGAGGAATTAGCATTAGTACTTTATTATTCAGTTGGGAAAGTCAGAATTAGAATAACAGGCTCACAACTATACAAATGCCACTCATGCTATTCCTTGGCAGTTGCACTCATTTACTTGATCTCGTTGCTTGATCTCCTTATGCTACAGCTTTTTCCTTTTGGGACTTTCACGGCACGCCAGTATTTTCCCCTGGCATGACAGTTTACTACCAATCCATTACCCATTACCTCCCTGGCACATACAGATTTCAGAAAAACCTTGTCTTGGATTTAGCACTCTACCCAGTGCCTGATAAATGTCATAAATTTTATGTCTTCTCTTGTGGTTGGTGCAAAGTGGTAAAACATGGCATGCAATTATGCCAGCATTACAGAGTCCTCAGCCAGAGCTGTTTTTCACTATAAAGTCTTCCAAAAAGAACCTAAATAATTTAGTATCTCTAGAACCACCACAACAGAAAAGGGAGAAAAGAAAAGTGGCAGTTCTCTTGGAGATTTTTGCTTCTCTGAGCACACCACAAGAGCTTATATTTAGAAAATAAATCTTCTCACTCTACAGACTTTGAAACTTTGCCTTTAAATCAGTAATGCATCATCCATTTCTGAGTGGCCTTAATATCAAACCCAAAGAGGTTTCTTTGAAGAAACAAACCGTTACAGCTTTGCCATAAGTACAGAAAAGTAATCGAAAAAAGATTAAAACACCAAATCAAAGAAAATCCAGATTGTAGATACGGTCACCATCTGACTCAATGTCTAAGCGCTCATTATAGGACACCACTCTGACTACTTTGCACATTAGGTAGTTCTGTATACTGAATAATGATCGTATTTCTCCACAAATGACAGTAGAACACAACTGGAAATAATTGCAATAATAAGATCTCTACTTTAAAAAAAAAAAACAAATGACGAATTAGCATAGGCTGATGTCACTCTTTAAGATCTCTTAAAAAAAAAAAGCATTACTGTTTTCATATTTTGAAAATTGCATCTTCTCTCCTGCAAGGACACTGCCTAAGCCTTATGCGTCCGGAGGTATCATGGGGCTATCATGTTGCCCGTTCTCAACAACCACAAAGACTGCAAAGGCTCAGTGTCTCCAGTCTGCTATCAGCTGTGATTGTTTCCTATGTGCAAAGATTTGCTGGGTTAAGCACTTACTCTCACAGCTTGGCTATCCAAAGTGATTTTTTTTTTTTCTCTTCCTAGGAAGTTGCACCATTTTATTACCAACTGTTGTATAATGTCAAGTATCAGTCTTCCAGATCTGATCTTCAGATATCAACTTAAAGGTGATGATTTATCACTTCCCCCTCCCCATAAAATCAACAGTATTTTGTCATTTATTTTCATAAGTCTAAAATTTTAAGTGCCCCTTCCTGTAATATGCATACCACATAATTTTCCCTTAAAAATCAGCATATTTTATTGGTGTATGCAGTTATATTTGGAGAAAATAACACAACATAGCTTATTTCAACATAAGATAGCCCAAGGTTAGTCACCTACTGTGATTAAAGCAGCTAATAACAATGCATATTAGTAATCTAATAACAATGCATTTGTGACGGCAGCAATGAAAAACTACCCACTCCGATTTAGTGAAAATCACATTCACGTCAGTAGAAGGTTTGGAGAACAGGTACTCTGAAGAGTAGATACTTTGGTTCCCTGTGATTCAAAATGGGTGTACTTGTCTAACAAAGTATTTGCTCCATATGCCATCACACATTTGCAGTTCTCAAATTCTGACACCACTGAGGTGAAACCAGTAGGCAATCCAGGAGACTCCTGGAGTACGTTGAATACAACTTCTTAAACCAGGCAATAGACAGCCATACCAGAGGGAATGCGATACTGGACCTGGTGATCACCGGTCCAAGTGAGCTCATAGGTGATGTCAAGTACTGGAGGCAACTTGGGCTGCGGTAATCATGCCCTGGTGGAGCTCACAGTCCTGAAGGATACGGGTCAGGCAAGGACTGAAGTCAGGACCCTGAATTTTAGGAAAGCAAACCTCCAGCTCTTCAAGGAGTTAGTAAATAGGATCCCCTCTGAAATTGCCCTCAGGGACAAGGCAGCAGAACAGGGCTGGCAGATCTTTAAGGATGCTTTCCAGAGAGTGCAAGGTCCCTCAATCCCCAGGTGTAAGAAATAAGACAAGGAAGGAAAGAAACCAGCATGGCTGAATTGAAACCTGCTGTTCAAACTAAAGGGCAAGAAGAAACTGCACAGGCAGTACTGGAGGCAGGGACAGGATCAAGGAAGGGTATAGGCACACTGACTGGTTGTGTAGAGATAAGGTCAGGAAGGCCATGGAGCTCAACTTGGCAAGGGATGCAAAGAGCAATAAGAAGGGCTTCAACAGGTATGTCAACCAGAAAACGAAGGTTAAAGAGAGCATACCTCCTCTGAAGAACATGTCTGGCTAGTTGGTAACAACAGATGAGGGGAATGCTGAGGTACTCAACAACTTTTTTGCCTCTG